>NC_057802.1:163820427-164055680 GCF_018294505.1 Triticum aestivum
TTATCTATTTTTGGGGGGGGGGGGAGCATTAACATGGTATAGGCTATGTCATGATATTGGAACATGGGACTGGAACCGATTGAAATTGGAATTTCATCAGAAGTTTTATCTTATGCATCTGGTTCATCGTGATCGGAATTATATATATAATTTTTAGCCTCGTGAAGGAGAAAGTATCGCTCAAGCTTGGGGGAGGCTTAAGTCAATGTTGTATTCATGCCCCAATCATGAGCTCTCAAGAGAAATTATTATACAAAATTTTTATGCTCGACTTTCTCGTAATGATCAATCCATGCTCGATACTTCTTGTACTCGTTCTTTTATGAAGAAGACTATTGAATTCATATGGGATCTTTTGGAAAGAATTAAATGCAACTCTGAAGATTGGGAACTCGAGAAGGTAAAGAGTCAGGTATAAATCTTGAGTTTGATTGTGTTAAAACTTTTATGGATATCGATGCTTTTCATAACTTAGCACTAAATATGGACTTGACTCTGAGATAGTAGCTTCTTTCTGTAAATCATTTTCTACTCATGTTAATCTCCCCAAGGAGAAGTGGTTTAAATACCATCCACCTATTGAAGCAGAAGTAGAAGAAGCTACTAAAGCCGAAGAAGAAATTATTACTTATAAAGTTAACCCAGTTATTCCTACTGCTTATATTAAGAAACCACATTTCCCTGTTAGGATAAAGGAACATGCTAAGGTTTCAACTATGGTTAATAAAATTTATATAAGAACATCTACACCCTCTGAACAAATTAATGTAGAACCTAATATTTCTATGGTTAAAGATCTCCTGGTCGATAATATAGATGGGCATGTTATTTATTTCTGTGATGAAGCTACTAGAATTGCTAAACCCGATGATAAAGATAAGAATAAACCCATTGTTGGCATGCATGTTGTCGCTGTTAAAATAGGAGATCATTGTTATCATGTCTTATGTGTTTTGGGTGCTACTGTGAGTGCTATCCAATTTACTTTATATCAAGAAATTATGAATGATATTGCACCCGCTAAGATAGAAGACATTGATATTACTATTAAACTTGCGAATAGAGATACTATCACACCACTTGGGATTGTTAGAGATGTTGAAGTCTTGTGTGGGGAAATAAAATACCCTACTAATTTTCTAGTTCTTGGTTCCCCACAAGATGATTTTTGTCCCATTATATTTGGTAGACCTTTCCTGAATATGGTTAATGCTACGATTGATTGCACTAAGGAAACTGTTAGTGTTAATTTTGATGATGTGTCTCGTGAGTTTAATTTCTCCAAATTCCGTAGACAACCTCGTGATAAAGAATTACCTAGTAAGTATGAAATTATTGGTCTTGCTTCTATTGCCGTGCCTCCTACTGATCCGTTAGAATAATATTTGCTAGACCACAAAAATGATATGCATATGAATGAAAGAAACGAAATAGATGAGATATTCTTTAAACAAATGCCTATTTTGAAACACAATTTTCCTATTGAGACTCTTGGGGATCCTCTTCCACCCAAGAGTGATCTCGTTTTGAGCTTAAGCAATTGCTCGATACATTGAAATATGCTTACCTTGATGAAAAGAAAATATATCCTGTTATTATTAGTGCTAACCTTTGAGAGCATGAAGAAAAGATATTATTGAAAACTCTGAGGAAGCACCATGCCGATATTGGATATGCTCTTGATGATCTTAAGGGCATTAGGCCCACTCTATGTCAGCACAAGATTAATATGGAACCGGATGCAAAGCCAGTTGTTGATCACAACGATGATTAAATCCTAAGATGAAGGAAGTGGTAAGAAATGAAATATTAAAGCTTCTGGAGGCAGGTATAATCTATCCTATAGCTGATAGTAGATGGGTAAGTCCTATTCATTGTGTTCCTAAGAAGGGAGGTATTACTGTCGTCCCTAATGATAAAATGAACTAATCCCACAAAGAATTATAACAGGTTATAGGATGGTAATTGATTTTAGAAAACTAAACAAAACTACTAGGAAAGATCATTACCCTCTATAATCTATTGATCAAATGCTAGAAAGACTACCAAAACATACACATTTCTGTTTTCTAGATGGATACTCTGGTTTTTCCCAAATACCTCTTTCACAAGAGGATCAACAAAAACTACTTTTACATGCCCTTTTGGCACTTTTGCTTATAGACGTATGCCTTTTGGTTTATGCAATGCACCTGCTACCTTTCAAAGATGTATGACTGCTATATTCTCTGACTTTTGTGAAAAGATTGTTGAGGTTTTCATGGACGATTGTTTCGTTTATGGAACTTCTTTTGATGATTGCTTAAGCAACCTTGGTCGAGTTTGGCAGAGATGTGAAGAAACTAATCTTGTCTTGAATTGGGAGCAGTGCCACTTTATGGTGAATGAAGGTATTGTCTTGGGGCATAAAATTTCTGAAATAGGTATTGAAGTTGATAAAGCTAAAGTTGATGCAATTGAGAAAATGCCATGTCCTAAAGATATCAAAGGTATAAGAAGTCTCCTTGGCCATGCTGGTTTCTATAGGAGATTTATTAAAGACTTCTCTAAAATTTCTAGGCCTCTTACTAATCTCTTGGAAAAAGATGTTCCATTTTTTTATGATGATTGTGTAGAAACCTTTGAAATACTTAAGAAAGCCTTAATCTCTACACCTATTGTTCAACAACCTGATTGTAACCTACCCTTTGAAATTATGTGTGATGCTACCTATTATGCAGTTGGTGCTGTTCTAGGGCAAAGAGTTGATAAGAAATTAAATGTCATCCATTATGATAGCAAAACTCTAGACAATGCTCAAAGGAATTATGCTACCACTAAAAAACAATTTTTAGCAGTTGTGTTTGCTTGTGATAAATTCAGATCTTACATAGTTGATTCTGAAGTAATTGTTCACACTGATCATGTTGCTATTAAGTACCTCATGAAAAATAAAGACGCTAAACCTAGACTCATTAGGTGGGTTCTTTTGCTACAATAACTTGATTTACATATCATTGATAGGAAAGGAGCTGAGAATCTAGTAGCTGACAACTTGTCTATGTTAGAAAATATTCTTGATGACCCACTACCTATTGATGATAGCTTTCCCGATGAACAACTGGCTGCCATAAATGCTTCTTGTAATAGTCCTTGGTATGTAGACTATGCTAATTATATTGTTGCTAAATTTATACCACCTAGTTTCACATACCAACAAAAGAAAAAGTTTTCCTATGATTTAAGACATTACTTTTGCAATGAACCACACCTTTATAGAGAAGGAGTAGATGGTATTATTAGACGTTGTATACCTGAGCATGAACATGAACAAATCCTATGGAAGTGTCAGTGCGAGGCTTACGGAGGACACCATGCGGGAGACAGAACTTCACACAAGGTATTACAGTCTGGTTTTTACTGGCCTAAATCTTTTCAAAGATGCTCGTAAGTTTGTCTTATCTTGTGATGAATGTCAAAGAATTGGTAATATTGGTAGACGTCAGGAAATGCCTATGAATTATTCACTTGTTATTGAGCCATTCGATGTTTGGGGATTTGATTATATGAGACCTTTTCCTTCCTCTAATGGGTATACTCATATTTTGGTTGTTGTTGATTATGTTACTAAGTGGGTAGAAGCTATTCCAACTAGTAGTGCTGATCACAAGACCTCTATTAAAATGCTTAAAGAAGTTATCTTCTCGAGGTTTGGAGTCCCTAGATATTTAATGACTGGTGGTGGTTTACACTTTATTCATTATGCTTTTCGTAAATTGCTTGCTAAATATGATGTTAACCATAGAATTGCATCTCCTTATCACCCTCAGTCTAGCAGTCAAGTAGAATTAAGTAATAGGGAAATAAAGTTGATCTTGCAAAAGACGGTCAACAAATCTAGAAACAATTGGTCTAAGAAACTTGATGATGCACTATGGGCTTACATAACTACTTATAAAATCCTATGGGTATGTCTCCATATAAAATGGTTTATGGAAAAGCATGTCACTTACCTCTTGAATTAGAACATAAAGCTTTATTTGGCAATTAAAGAGCTCAGCTATGATTTTAAACTTGCCGGTGAAAAGATGTTATTTGACATTAGCTCACTTGATGAATGGAGAACCTAGGCCTATGAAAATGCTAAACTATTTAAAGAAAATGTCAAAAGATGGCAATGGCAAAAGAATACGAAAGCAGGAATTCAATGTAGGTGACCAAGTCCTGCTATACAATTCTCGTTTAAGAATTTTTGGAGTAAAACTTCGCTCTAAATGGGAATGACCTTACATTATGGAAGAAGTTTATCATTCCGGTGCTATCAAGATCAACAATACCGAAGGCACCAACCCGAAGGTGGTGAATGGGCAAAGAATCAAGCATCATATCTTAGGTGCGCCAATAAATATTGAGACTAACATTATTCATTCCATAATACCGGAGGAATACATAAAGGAAAATTTTCGGAACGCTCCAGAACCCTGAAAAGGAATAGGTGATGCGGTAAGTAAACCGACTCCAAAAGTTCCATAAAAGCAATTTTACTCTGTTTTGGAATATTTAAAAAATTAGGAAAATAATAGGTAGTCTGAAAAGCGCACGAGAAGACGACAAGCTTGGGGGGCACGCCTCCCGAGCTTGTGGTGCCCTCGTGTGTCGTCCGGACTCTGTTTTCTCCCAGATTACTTGGTTTGCACGATGAAAATTCATCATATAAACTCCCAGAGGTTTGTACCACCGCATTACAGCAATATCCTCTCTTCTTGTTTCGAGCTATTTTTGTGGCAGATTTAGAGCAATATGTCTTCGCAAGATTTAGATGGAGAGAGCTATATTTCCCACTATGTTGCAGATCGAAGGATCTCTGGGGACATATATCCCTATCTATGGTCCACGAATGAGGAGCAAGATGCCAACTCGGAGAAGTCCGGGAGATCCATGCTTGCGTCAGAGGAAATCAAAATAAGTAAAAGGAAGAAGTCCGGGAGAAAATTTCAAGAACCACCACTCTCCCAAAACCCCTTCCCCTATCGTCCATCACTTGTCCTTTCTCAAAAACTTTAACGCTCCAAAAGCCCTAAAAAGGAGAAAGCAAGGCAGAGATCCCCAATGCCGCCACCCAATCAAAGTTGAAACACGCAGTTCCCAATCTCGCAAAAAACCCTGCTCCAACAAACCCACTATGTCGCCACCCACGATAGACCAAAACCCCAATAAACAGTAGATAAAAAAGCCAAAAAAACAGATGAACAAACAAAGAAATAGGAAGCAAACATGGAAATTTGCGGAAATCTAGGCCAGAAATCCTTGGTTCCTATAAAAAAAAGATAAGCCACCGAAAAAATCGAATCACCGAAATGCAAGCAATCGGGGCAGGAAGGACCATATGTTGAAGGAAAGGTGACTCAATTGTTACTGCGTCTGGGTCGCCCACGATCAGTGTGACACGGTTCTCCTTGATCTTCTCGACGATCCTATCACGGAGAGCCTCCAAGACAACCGGCCGCCGCCGCTGCAGCGCCTCCTCCTGCTCGACGCCCTGCATGCCGAAGGCGGCGGCGAGGTCTCCCCCTCCTCCTCCTGGTTGAGAGAGACGGCGGCGGGCGGCACGGAGGTGCCTTCCCTTCTTGCACTACAAGCCTCGCGCCCACCCTCCATCTCTGTACCAGTAGTGGGGGGTTGAGTTTCCCTTTTTGAAGACACGACAAGTCCGGTGGCAGCGACATGGTGCATGGACCGGCCCTGAGGAGAGCAAGGGGCGGCGCGTGACTCCATGGTGCACCAACACAAGGTCCATGCCTGCGTCATGTCTCCGAACCACGACCTGTATTGACCCATCGCGATATTTTCCACAGACGGCGAGCACAAGAAGGACACTGTCAGCGGGACAGAGGTAGCTCCTGTTGACTGTGTGAATGGTGAACAACTTGTTTTATTATTTTTTGAAACTCAACAACCTATATATTTTGCAATTATTTTGCAGAAATAACAACGTCTAAAATGACCTCTGGTCCCGACCCAAGCCATACAACGGTTCGGCCCTGAGTCATCCCAAGGTTTACCAAAATATGACTAGAGGAATTACAACTACGATGGATATGAGTAATACTCCCTCAGTTCCTAAATATAAGACCTTTTAGAGATTCTAATATGGACTACATACAGAGCATTGAATCCATGCTCTGAAATATGTTTATATACATCTGTATGTACTAGTCCGTATTTAGAAACGGAGGGAGTACAAGAACTACGTTCTGGCATGCTTTCTTTGATCTCTAAAAGAGCTTGTATTTAGAAACGGAGGGAGTACAAGAACTACGTTCTGGCATGCTTTCTTTGATCTCAGCATGTTTACTACCTCAAAAGTGTCACTTTTAATGTCAATTGGTAGATTGCTCTAGTGTAGAGATAGCATGAGTCCCTCCCGGATAGCTACTATCCCAGCTTCCAACACATCATTGCACGGAAACACATGTCGAAGGAACTGAGAACTATGTCGCCAGTGTGGTCTCGAAGAAGCATACCAGTACCACCAATCCCATCGAAAATAGATCGATCTATGTTTAGCTTAACACGCCCAACAGTAGGGGGTGACCATGGATTACTATGAATGGGGGCATTATCACATGTGTGAGCAGTAAGCACAACTGAATCTTGCCTTTTACCTTTAACATGATCATCATTTGGGCAGGTCGCAATAGACTACAAGGAGGATAGATAGCTTGCTGATACGTCTCCAACGTATCTACTTTTCCAAACGCTTTTCCTTTTGTTTTGGACTCTAATTTGCATGATTTGAATGAAACTAACCCCGGACTGACGCTATTTTCAGCAGAACTACAATGGTGTTGTTTTTGCGCAGAAATAAAAGTTCTCGGAATGGAACGAAACTTTGCGAGGAACTTTTATATCCATAAAGAGAATTTCTGGAGGCAAGATCCACCAGAGGGGGCACCTGGGTGGGCACAACCCACCAGGGCACGCCTGTTGGGGAACGTAGTAATCTGAAAAAAAATCCTACGCACACGCAAGATCATGGTGATGCATAGCAACGAGAGGGGAGAGTGTCGTCCACGTACCCTCGTAGACCGTTAAGCGGAAGCGTTATGACAACGCGGTTGATGTAGTCGTATGTCTTCACGATCGACCGATCCTCAATACTGAACGTACGGCACCTCCGCGTTCAGCACACGTTTAGCTCGGTGACGTCCCACGAACTCACGATCCAGTAGAGTTTCGGGGAAGAGCTTCGTCAGCACGACGACGTGGTGACAGTGTTGATTAAGTTACCGACGCAGGGCGTTGCCTAAGCACCGCTACGATATGACCGAGGAGGATTATGGTGGAGGGGGGCACCGCACACGCCTAAGAGAGATCAATGATCAACTTGTGTGTCTTGGGGTGCCCCCTACCCCCGTATATAAAGGAGCAAGGGGGAGGCCAGCCGGCCCTTGCAGGGTGCGCCAGGAGGAGGATTCCTCCTCCTAGTGGGAGTAGGACTCCACTTTCCTAGTCCCACTAGGAGGGGGAAGGAAGGAGTGGGAGAGGGGGAAGGCAAGGGGGGCCACCGGCCCCCCTTCCTTGTCCTATTTGGACTCAAGGGGAGGGGGCGCGTGGCCTGCCTTGGCCGGCCCCTCTCTCTCTCCACTAGGGCCCAACAAGGCCCATTAATCCCCGGGGGTATCGGTAACCCCTCTAGCCCTCCGGTAAAATCCCGATTTCACACGAAACTATTCCGATGTCCAAATATAGGATTCCAGTATATCGATCTTTATGTCTCGACCATTTCGAGACTCCTCGTCATGTCCGTGATCACATCCGGGACTCCGAACTACCTTCAGTACATCAAAACACAAAAACTCATAATACCGATCGTCACAGAACTTTAAGCGTGCGGACCCTACGGGTTCGAGAACTATGTAGACATGACCGAGACACGTCTCCGGTCAATAACCAATAGCGGAACCTGGATGCTCATATTGGTTCCTACATATTCTACGAAGATCTTTATTGGTCAAACTACATAACAGCATACGTTGTTCCCTTTGTCATCGGTATGTTACTTGCCCAAGATTCGATCGTCGGTATCTCAATACCTAGCTCAATCTCGTTACTGGCAAGTCTCTTTACTCGTTCCGTAGTGCATCATCCCGTAAGTAACTCATTAGTCATATTGCTTGCAAGGCTTATAGTGATGTGCATTACCGAGAGGGCCCAGAGATACCTCTCCGACAATCGGAGTGACAAATCCTATTCTCGATCTATGCCAACTCAATGAACACCATCGGAGACACCTGTAGAGCACCTTTATAATCACCCAGTTATGTTGTGATGTTTGGTAGCACACAAAGTGTTCCTCCGGTATTCGGGAGTTGCATAATCTCATAGTCATAGGAACATGTATAAGTCATGGAGAAAGCAATAGCAGTAAACTAAATGATCAAGTGCTAAGCTAACGAAATAGGTCAAGTCAATCACATCATTCTCCTAATGATGTGATCCCGTTAATCAAATGACAACTCATGTCTATGGCTAGGAAACTCAAGCATCTTTGATCAACGAGCTAGTGAAGTAGAGGCATACTAGTGACATTATGTTTGTCTATGTATTCACACATGTATTATGTTTCCAGTTAATACAATTCTAGCATGAATAATAAACATTTATCATGATATGAGGAAATAAATAATAACTTTATTATTGCCTCTAGGGCATATTTCCTTCAGTCTCCCACTTGCACTAGAGTCAATAATCTAGATTACACAGCAATGATTCTAACACCCATGGAGTCTTGGTGCTGATCATGTTTTGCTCGTGGAAGAGGCTTAGTCAACGGGTCTGCAACATTCAGATCCGTATGTATCTTGCAAATCTCTATGTCTCCCACATGGACTTGATCTCGGATGGAATTGAAGCATCTCTTGATGTGCTTGGTTCTCTTGTGAAATCTGGATTCCTTTGCCAAGGCAATTGCACCAGTATTGTCACAAAAGATTTTCATTGGACCCGATGCACTAGGTATGACACCTAGATCGGATATGAACTCCTTCATCCAGACTCCTTCATTTGCTGCTTCCGAAGCAGCTATGTACTCCGCTTCACATGTAGATCCCGCCACGATGCTTTGTTTAGAACTGCACCAACTGACAGCTCCACCGTTTAATATAAACACGTATCCGGTTTGCGATTTAGAATCGTCCGGATCAGTGTCAAAGCTTGCATCGACGTAACCACTTACGACGAGTTCTTTGTCACCTCCATAAACAAGAAACATATCCTTAGTCCTTTTTAGGTATTTCAGGATGTTCTTGACCGCTGTCCAGTGATCCACTCCTAGATTACTTTGGTACCTCCCTGCTAAACTAATAGCAAGGCACACATCAGGTCTAGTACACAACATTGCATACATGATAGAGCCTATGGCTGGAGCATAGGGAACACTTTTCATTTTCTCTCTATCATCTGCAGTGGTCGGGCATTGAGTCTGACTCAACTTCACACCTTGTAACACAGGCAAGAACCCTTTCTTTGCTTGATCCATTTTGAACATTTTCAAAACTTTATCAAGGTATGTGCTTTGTGAAAGTCCAATTAAGTGTCTTGATCTATCTCTATAGATCTTGATGCCCAATATATAGGCAGCTCACCGAGGTCTTTCATTGAAAAACTCTTATTCAAGTATCCTTTTATGCTATCCAGAAATTCTATATCATTTCCAATCAACAATATGTCATCCACATATAATATTAGAAAAGCTATAGAGCTCCCACTCACTTTCTTGTAAATACGGGCTTCTCCAAAAGTCTGTATAAAACCATATGCTTTGATCACACTATCAAAACATTTATTCCAACTCCGAGAGGCTTGCACCAGTCCATAAATGGATCGCTGGAGCTTGCACACTTTGTTAGCACCCTTTGGATCGACAAAACCTTCTGGTTGCATCATATACAACTCTTCTTCCAGAAATCCATTCAGGAATGCAGTTTTGACATCCATTTGCCAAATTTCATAATCATAAAATGCGGCAATTGGTAAAATGATTCAGATAGACTTAAGCATCGCTACGGGTGAGAAAGTCTCATCGTAGTCAACCCCTTGAACTTGTCGAAAACCTTTCGCAAAAAGTCGAGCTTTGTAGATAGTAACATTACCGTCAGCGTCAGTCTTCTTCTTGAAGATCTATTTATTTTCTATTGCCTGCCGATCATGTGGCAAGTCAACCAAAGTCCACACTTTGTTCTCATACATGGATCCCATCTCAGATTTCATGGCCTCAAGACATTTCGCGGAATCTGGGCTCATCATCGCTTCCTCATAGTTCGTAGGTTCGCCATGGTTTAGTAACATGATTTCCAGAACAGGATTAGCGTACCACTCTGGTGCGGATCTTACTCTGGTTGACCTACGAGGTTCGGTAGTAACTTGATCTGAAGATTCATGATCAACATCATCAGCTTCCTCACTAATTGGTGTAGGTGTCACAGAAACCGGTTTCTGTGATGAACTACTTTCCAATAAGGGAGCAGGTACAGTTACCTCATCAAGTTCTACTTTCCTCCCACTTACTTCTTTCGAGAGAAACTCCTTCTCTAGAAAGGATCCATTCTTAGCAACAAATGTCTTGCCTTCAGATCTGTGATAGAAGGTGTACCCAATAGTTTCCTTTGGGTATCCTATGAAGACACATTTCTCGGATTTGGGTTCGAGCTTATCAGGTTGAAGCTTTTTCACATAAGCATAGCAGCCCCAAACTTTAAGAAATGACAACTTTGGTTTCTTGCCAAACCACAGTTCATAAGGCGTCGTCTCAACGGATTTTGATGGTGCCCTATTTAACGTGAATGCAGCCGTCTCTAAAGCATAACCCCAAAACGATAGCGGTAAATCAGTAAGGGACATCACAGATCGCACCATATCTAGTAAAGTACGATTACGACGTTCAGACACACCATTACGCTGTGGTGTTCCGGGTGGCGTGAGTTGTGAAACTATTCCGCATTGTTTCAAATGTAGACCAAACTCGTAACTCAAATATTCTCCTCCACGATCTGATTGTAGAAACTTTATTTTCTTGTTACGATGATTTTCCACTTCACTCTGAAATTCTTTGAACTTTTCAAATGTTTCAGACTTATGTTTCATTAAGTAGATATACCCATATCTGCTCAAATCATCTGTGAAGGTGAGAGAATAACGATACCCGCCGCGAGCCTCAACATTTATTGGACCACGTACATCAGTATGTATGCTTTCCAATAAATCTGTTGCTCGCTCCATTGTTCCGGAGAACGGCATTTTTGTCATCTTGCCCATGAGGCATGGTTCGCAAGTACCAAGTGATTCATAATCAAGTGATTCCAGAAGTCCATCAGTATGGAGTTTCTTCATGCGCTTTACACCAATATGACCCAAACGGCAGTGCCACAAATAAGTTGCACCATCATTATCAACTCTGCATCTTTTGGCTTCAACATTATGAATATGTGTATTACTACTATCAAGATTCAACACAAATAGACCACTCTTCAAGGGTGCATGACCATAAAAGATATTACTCATATAAATAGAACAACCATTATTCTCTGATTTAAATGAATAACCGTCTCGCATCAAACAAGATCCAGATACAATGTTCATGCTTAATGCTGGCACCAAATAACAATTATTTAGGTCTCAAACTAATCCCGAAGGTAGATGTAGAGGTAGCGTGCCGACGGCGATCACATCAACTTTGGAACCATTTCCCACGCGCATCGTCACCTCGTCCTTAGCCAATCTTTGCTCAATCCGTAGTCCCTGTTTCGAGTGGTAATATTAGCAACAGAACCAGTATCAAATACCCAGGTGCTACTGCAAGCTTTAGTAAGGTACACATCAATAACATGTATATCACATATAGCTTTCTTCACCTTGCCATCCTTCTTATCCGCCAAATACTTGGGTCAGTTCCGCTTCCAGTAACCAGTCTGCTTACAGTAGAAGCACTCAGTCTCAGGCTTAGGTCCAGATTTAGGTTTCTTCTCCTAAGCAGCAACTTGTTTGATGTTCTTCTTGAAGTTCCCCTTCTTCTTCCCTTTACCCTTTTTCTTGAAACTGGTGGTCTTGTTGACCATCAACACTTGATGCTCCTTCTTGATTTCTACCTCCGCAGCCTTTAGCATTGCGAAGAGCTCGGGAATCGTCTTATCCATCCCTTGCATATTATAGTTCATCATGAAGCTCTTGTAGCTTGGTGGCAGTGATTGAAGAATTCTGTCAATGACACTATCATCCGGAAGATTAACTCCCAATTGAATCAAGTGATTATTATACCCAGACATTTCGAGTATATGTTCACTGACAGAACTATTCTCCTCCATCTTGCAGCTATAGAACTTATTGGAGACTTCATATCTCTCAATCCGGGCATTTGCTTGAAATATTAACTTAAACTCCTGGAACATCTCATATGCTCCATGACGTTCAAAACGTCCTTGAGGTCCCGGTTCTAAGCCGTAAAGCATGGCACACTGAACTATCGAGTAGTCATCAGCTTTGCTCTGCCAGACGTTCTTAATGTCGTTAGTTGCTTCTGCAGCAGGCCTGGCACCCAGCGGTGCTTCCAGGACATAATTCTTCTGTGCAGAAATGAGGATAATCCTCAAGTTACGGACCCAGTCCGTGTAATTGCTACCATCATCTTTCAACTTTGCTTTCTCAAGGAACGCATTAAAATTCAACGGAACAACAACATGGGCCATCTATCTACAACATCATAGACAAGGAAAATACTATCAGGTACTAAGTTCATGATAAATTTAAGTTCAATTAATCATATTACTTAAGAACTCCCACTTAGATAGACATCTCTCTTATCATCTAAGTGATCACGTGATCCAAATCAACTAAACCAGAACCGATCATCACGTGAAATGGAGTAGTTTTCAGTGGTGAACATCACTATGTTGATCATATCTACTATATGATTCATGTTCGACCTTTCGGTCTCAGTGTTCCAAGGCCATATCTGCATATGCTAGGCTCGTCAAGTTTAACCTGAGTATTCTGCGTGTGCAAAAACTGGCTTGCACCCGTTGTATAAGAACGTTGAGCTTATCACACCCGATCATCATGTGGTGTCTCGGCACGACGAACTTTGGCAACGGTGCATAGTCAGTGAGAACACTTGTACCTTGAAATTTAGTGAGAGATCATCTTATAATGCTACCGTCAATCAAAGCAGAATAAGATGCATAAAAGATAAACACCACATGCAATCAATATAAGTGATATGATATGGCCATCATCATCTTGTGCCTTTGATCTCCATCTCCCAAAGGACCGTCATGATCACCATCGTCACCGACGCGACACCTTGATCTCCATCGTAGCATCATTGTCGTCTCGCCAACTATTGCTTCTACGACTATGGCTACCGCTTAGTGATAAAGTAAAGCAATTACAGGGCGATTGCATTGCATACAATAAAGCGACAACCATATGGCTCCTGCCAGTTGCCGATAACTCTGTTACAAAACATGATCATCTCATACAATAAAATATAGCATCATGTCTTGACCATATCACATCACTACATGCCCTGCAAAAACAAGTTAGACATCCTCTACATTGTTGTTGCAAGTTTTACATGGCTGCTACGGGCTAAGCAAGAACCGTTCTTACCTACGCATCAAAACCACAACGATATTTCGTCAAGCTATTGCTGTTTTAACCTTCACAAGGACCGGGCGTAGCCACACTCGATTCAACTAAAGTTGGAGAAATTGACACCCGCCAGCCACCTGTGTGCAAAGCACGTCGGTAGAACCAGTCTCGCGCAAGCGTACGCGTAATGTCGGTCCGGGCCGCTTCATCCAACAATACCGCCGATCCAAAGTATGACATGCTGGTAAGCAGTATGACTTGTATCGCCCACAACTCACTTGTGTTCTATTCGTGCATATAACATCTACGCATAAACCTGGCACGGATGCCACTGTTGGGGAATGTAATAATTTCAAAAAATTTCCTACGCACACGCAAGATCATGGTGATGCATAGCAACGAGAGGGGAGAGTGTCGTCCACGTACCCTCGTAGACCGTTAAGCAGAAGCGTTATGACAACGCGGTTGATGTAGTCGTACGTCTTCACGATCGACCGATCCTCAGTACCGAACGTACGACACCTCTGCGTTCAGCACACCTTCAGCTCGGTGACGTCCCGCGAACTCACGATCCAGTAGAGCTTCGGGGAAGAGCTTCGTCAGCACGACGGCGTGGTGATGGTGTTGATGAAGTTACCGACGCAGGGCTTTGCCTAAGCACCGCTACGATATGACCGAGGTGGATTATGGTGGAGGGGGGCACCGCACACGGCTAAGAGAGATCAATGATCAACTTGTGTGTCTTGGGGTGCCCCTGCCCCCGTATATAAAGGAGCAAGGGGAGGCCGGCTGGCCCTTGCAGGGCGCGCCAGGAGGAGGAGTCCTCCTCCTAGTGGGAGTAGGACTCCCCTTTCCTAGTCCCACCAGGAGGGGGGAGGAAGGAGTGGGAGAGGGGGAAGGCAATGGGGGCGCCGCCCCCCCTTCATTGTCCTATTCGGACTCAAGGGGAGGGGGCGCGCGGCCTGCCTTGGCCGGCCCCTCTCTCTCTCCACTAGGGCCCAACAAGGTCCATTAATCCCCGGGGGGTTTCGGTAACCCCTCTAGCACTCCAGTAAAATCCCGATTTCACCCGGAACTATTCCGATGTCCAAATATAGGCTTACAATATATCGATCTTTATGTCTCGACCATTTCGAGACTCCTCGTCATGTCTGTGATCACATCCGGGACTCCGAACTACCTTCGATACATCAAAACACAAAAACTCATAATACCGATCGTCACAGAACTTTAAGCGTGCGGACCCTACGGGTTCGAGAACTATGTAGACATGACCGAGACACGTCTCCGGTCAATAACCAATAGTGGAACCTGGATGCTCATATTGGTTCCTACATATTCTACGAAGAACTTTATCGGTCAAACCGCATAACAGCATACGTTGTTCCCTTTGTCATCGGTATGTTACTTGCCCGAGATTCGATCGTCGGTATCTCAATACCTAGCTCAATCTCGTTACCGGCAAGTCTCTTTACTCGTTCCATAGTGCATCATCCCGTAACTAACTCATTAGTCACATTTCCTGCAAGGCTTATAGTGATGTGCATTACCGAGAGGGCCCAGAGATACCTCTTCAACAATCGGAGTGACAAATCCTATTCTCGATCTATGCCAACTCAACGAACACCATCGGAGACACATGCAGAGCACCTTTATAATCACCTAGTTACGTTGTGACGTTTGGTAGCACACAAAGTGTTCCTCCGATATTCGGGAGTTGCATAATCTCATAGTCATAGGAACATGTATAAGTCATGGAGAAAGCAATAGCAGTAAACTAAACGATCAAGTGCTAAGCTAACGAAATGGGTCAAGTCAATCACATCATTCTCCTAATGATGTAATCCCGTTAATCAAATGACAACTCATGTCTATGGCTAGGAAACTCAAGCATCTTTGATCAACGAGCTAGTCAAGTAGAGGCATACTAGTGACATTATGTTTGTCTATGTATTCACACATGTATTATGTTTCCGATTAATACAATTCTAGCATGAATAATAAACATTTATCATGATATGAGGAAATAAATAATAACTTTATTATTGCCTCTAGGGCATATTTCCTTCAGCGTCCCCTCATAGCGCACCCACGTGGGTTGTCCCCACCTGCTGGCCCCGCAGACCCTGAAACCGACGCTATAAAATCCTATTTTTCCAGAAAAAATTAGGGAGAAAGAATTATCGCGATCCACGAGACGGAGCCGCCATCACCTCCTATTCTTCATCGGGAGGCCAAATCTGGAGTCCGTTTGGGGCTCCGGAGAGGGGGATCTTCGTTCTTCGTCATCACCAACCCTTCTCCACCGCCAATTCCATGATGCTCCCCACCAGGAGTGAGTAATTCCTTCGTAGTCTCGCTGGTCGGTGAGGAGTTGGATGAGATTCATCATGTAATCAAGTTAGTTTTTTAGGGCCTGATCCCTAGTATCCACTATGTTGTAAGATTGATGTTGCTATGACTTTGCCACGCTTAATGCTTGTCACTTTGGGCCCGGGTGCCATGATTTCAGATCTAAACCGTTTATGCTATCACCATTATATCCATGTTCTAGATCCGATCTTGGAAGTTATAGTCACCTACTACGTGTTATGATCCGGCAACCCCGGAGTGACAATAGTTGGGACCACTCTCGGTGATGATCGTAGTTTGAGGAGTTCACGTATTCACCGAGTGTTAATGCTTTGTTCCGGTTCTCTATTAAAAGTAGGCCTTAATATCCCTTAGTTTCCAATTGGACCCTGCCACCACAGGAGGGTAGGACAAAAGATGTCATGCAAGTTCTTTCCATAAGCATGTATGACTATTTACGGAATACATGCCTACATTATATTGATGAACTGGAGCTAGTGCCGTATCGCCCTAGGTTATAACTGTCTCATGATGAATATCATCCAACAAGTCACCGATCCAATGCCTACGAATTTATCTTATATTGTTCTTGCTAAGTTACTACTGCTATCATCACTGTTCCACTTGTTACAAAACTACTGCTATCACTGTTACCGTTACTGTTACTGCTGTCACTATTGTCAAAACTTTCATATTACTTTGCTACTGATCACATTGCTGCAGATAATTAATCTCCAGGTGTGGTTGAATTGACAACTCAGCTGCTAATACCTTCAAATATTCTTTGGCTCCCCTTGTGTCGAACCTATAAATTTGGGTTGAATACTCTACCCTCGAAAACTGTTGCGATCCCTATACTTGTGGGTTATCAAGACCTTTTTCTGGCCGTTGCCGGGGAGCATAGCTATATTTGTTGAGTCACTTGGGATTATTATCAATTTATCACTATGAACAATCTGAAGGATACTAAGACTAAGATTTATCCCTCTATGATGAGGGGAGGTAAGGAACTGCCATCCAGTTCTTCTTTAGATTCACCTTCTGTTATAAGTAAACTTGCAACACCACCACATGCTATTAATTCTGATATGTTGCAAGTTATTGACGATGCTACTTCTGCTATGAATGATACTTATGATGATGCTAGTACCTTGCTTGATGATGATGATGTGCCACTTGGTGACTTTCTTGATGAAGCTAGAGTAATACAACATAATAATGTTGAATCGGCTGATGAGCTTGAAACTGAAACTTCTGAAACACCTGCTAGAACTAGCCTTCCTAGATATGAATTTCCTAAGGTACAGGAAGGTTATTTTATGAATGAGGAGACAACTAGAGACATTCTTGCTTGTAAGGATAGAGATGATCTAGAGAAATTATTATGCAAGTATAAAGAAAAATCTTTGAATGCTAGAATGAAATACGATCCTAAGCTTGCTGCTTCACCTATCTTTATTGATGATAAGGATTATGTATTCTTTGTCGACCCAGAGTTAATTACTTTGGTTGAATCAAATCCTTTCCATGGTTATGAAACTGAAACTGTTGTGGCACATCTTACTAAGTTGAATGACATAGCCACCCTTTTTACTCAGAAGACTCGCTATTACTTTATTCTCAAATTATTTCCGTTCTCATTAAAGGGTGATGCTAAAGCTTGGTACAATACTCTTGCTCCTGTTTGTGTGTGTAGTCCCCAAGATATGATTTATTACTTCTCTGAAAAATATTTTCCTGCTCATAAGAAACAAGCTGCTTTACAGGAAATATTTAACTTTGTGCAAATTAAAGAAGTGAGTCTCCCACAAGCTTGGGGGAATCTTTGCCAATTACTTGATGCTTTGCCGGATCATCCTCTTAAGAAAAATGAAATACTTGATATCTTCTATAATGGACTAACCGATGCTTCTAGGGATTTCCTAGATAGTTGTGCTGGTTGCGTTTTCAGGGAACAAACTGTTGGGCAAGCTGAAGAATTATTGAATAACATATTGAAAAATTATGACGATGGGACTCTTCCTGAACCACCGCCTAACCCAGAGGAGTATATTATATCTCAGTCCTGAAGACATGCAAGAGGCAAAGAAATCTATGAAGGAAAAGGGTATTAAAGTTGAGGATGTAAAAAATTTGTCTCCTATTGAAGAAATACATGGGCTTAATACACCACCCCTACCTAAGGTGGTAGAGGTAAATTCTCTAATGAAGTTCAATGATAATGACAATGCTCACAATATGCACCCTAGCCAATGCCTTTATGAGTTTGAAAACTACATTAGAAAACAAGATCACTTCAATGCAAATGTTATGAAACAATTGAAATATAATTCTGATATGATTGCTCGCTTGAGTGATTTGTTATTAGAATCTCAAATGATGTTAGAGGTGTTGGAAAGCATGCTTCCATGGTTCAAACTCAATTAGAACAAGTTGCTAAATCTCAAAGAGAGTTGCTTGATGAAATGAATAATAATATACATGACTTTTGCTGTTAGAGTTGCAACTAGAGGAGGTAAAATGACTCAGGAACCACTTTATCCCGAGGGACACCCAAAAAGAATTGAACAAGACTCACAAAGAAATAACACTAGTGCACCTAGTCTTTCTAGAAAGAAAAAGAAGAATAAAAATGATAGGACTTTGCATGCTTCTAGTGAACCTGAAGTAGAAAAACCTCCTGATAATGATAATGAAACTTTATCTCTGATGCTGAAACTCAGTCTCGTAATGAACACTCACCTTATGATAATGAAAATGATAATGATGAGGTTCATGAAAATACTCAAACAAATAATAAAGAACCGGACAATGATGTTGAGATAGAACCACCAGTTGATCTTGATAACCCACAACCTAAGAACAAAAGGTATGATAAAAGTGACTTTGTGGCTAGAAAACACGGTAAAGAAAGAGAACCGTGGGTTCAAAAACCTATGCCCTTTCCACCTAAGTCAACTAAAAAGAAAACGATGAAGAATTTGAACACTTTGCTGAAATGCCGAGGCCAGTCTTTTTGCGTACTCGCTTGACTTGTATCTTGAAAATGCCTCCTTATGCAAAGTATATGAAAGACATCATCTCCAATAAGAGAAAAATACTGGAAGCTAAAATCTCCACCATGCTTGCTAATTATACTTTTAAGGATGGAGTACCTCAAAAACTTGGAGATCCGGGAATACCAACTATACCTTGCTCCATCAAAAAGAATTATGTGAAAACTGCTTTGTGTGATTTAGGAGCTGGATGCCTTTCTCGTGTAAATAGTTTTTCTCGTTCTTGTTCTTCTTTCCTTAGAAAAACAAAAACTCCAAAAATATTTTAGTGTGTTTCTTTGAAATTCTTTTCTTTTCTTTGGGGGTCGAGAGGAGAAGACCACGATGAAAATGTTGAGTGGCTCTCATGCATTATTGTTTATCTAACAAAGAGCACATATTACCTTCTCTTCTCCTTTGAATAAATGTTTGCAGATTCCAGCTTAGTACAATGCACGTGCACTCTTATTATTATTCACACTGTTCGGTCGTGCAAGTGAAAGGCAATAATGACGATATATGATGAAATGATTGAGATGAGGAAAAGCTGGTATGAACTCTACCTATCTTATTTTTGTAAATATGATTAGTTCATCGTTCCTGATTCAGCCTATTATGTGAAACATGTTTGAAATGACAATTAGAGATTATAGTTACTTATGCCATGCTTAATTAGCTAAGAGTTTATAATGGTTTACCTTGTGTGCCAACATGGACATTAAAATGGTTGTGATGTAGTATGATAGGATGGTATCCTCCTTTGAATGATTCGAGTGGCTTGACTTGGCACAAGTTCACGCATGTAGTTGAAACAAAATCAACATAGCCTCCATGATATATATGTTCATGGTGATTTATATCCTACTCATGCTTGCACTCAATGTTGGTTAATCTCAATGCATGTTTATGACTATTGTCGCTCTCTAGTTGGTCGCTTCCCAGTCTCTTTCTAGCCTTCACTTGTACTAAGCGGGAATACTGCTTGTGCATCCACTTCCATAAACCCCAAAGTTGTTCCATATGAGTCCACGATATCTTCCTATATGCGGTATCTACCTCCCGTTCCAAGTAAATTTGCAAGTGCCAACCTCTAAACCTTCAAATGATAATCTGTTTTGTATGCTCGAATAGCTCATGTGTTCAACTAGAGCTGTCAATATCTTCCATGCTAGGTGGGTTATTCTCATGATGAGTGGACTCTGATAACCCACAAGTATAGGGGATCGCAACAGTTTTTGAGGGTAGAGTATTCAACCTAAATTTATTGATTCGACACAAGGGGAGCCAAAGAATATTCTCAAGTATTAGCAGTTGAGTTGTCAATTCAACCACACCTAGATAACTTAATATCTGCAGCAAAGTATTTAGTAGCAAAGTAGTATGGAAGTAACGGTAAAAGTGGCAAAGGTAACAGTAGCAGTTTTGTAGTAATTGAGTGGCAACGGAAAAGTAACTAAGCAAAGATCAATATGTGAAAAGCTCGTAGGCATTGGATCAGTGATGGATAATTATGTCGGATGCGATTCCTCATGCAATAGTTATAACATAGGGTGACACAGAACTAGCTCCAATTCATCAATGTAATGTAGGCATGTATACCGAATATAGTCATACGTGCTTATGGAAAAGAACTTGCATGGCATCTTTTGTCCTACCCTCCCGTGGCAGCAGGGTCCTATTGGAAACTAAGGGATGTTAAGGCCTCCTTTTAATAGAGTACTGGACCAAAGCATTAACACTTAGTGAATACATGAACTCCTCAAACTACGGTCATCACCGGGAGTGGTCCCGATTATTGTCACTTCGGGGTTGCCGGATCATAACACATAGTAGGTGACTATTGACTTGCAAGATAGGATCAAGAAATCACATATATTCATGAAAACATAATAGGTTCAGATCAGAAATCATGGCACTCGGGCCCTAGTGACAAGCATTAAGCATAGCAAAGTCATAGCAACATCAGTCTCAGAACATAGTGGACACTAGGGATCAAACCCTAACAAAACTAACTCGATTACATGATAAATCTCATCCAACCCATCATCGTCCAACAAGCCTACGATGGAATTACTCACACACGGCGGTAAGCACCATGAAATTGGTGATGGAGGAAGGTTGATGATGATGACGGTGATGGATTCCCCTCTTCGGAGCCCCGAACGGACTCCAGATCAGCCCTCCCGAGAGAGGCGGCGGCTCCGTATAGTAAAATGCCATGAATCCTTCTCTCTGATTTTTTCTCCCCGAACATGAATATATAGAGTTGGAGTTGAGGTCGGTGGAGCACCAGGGGGCCACGAGGCAGGGGGCGCACCCAGGGGGGTAGGCGCGCCCCCACCCTTGTGGACAGGGTGTGGGCCCCCTGGCCTTGATTCTTTCGCCAATATTTTTTATTAATTCCAAAATTATTCTCCATGAAGTTTCAGGTCATTCCGATAACTTTTATTTCTGCACAAAAAAAACACCATGGCAATTCTGCTGAAAACAGCGTCAGTCCAGGTTAGTTCCATTCAAATCATGCAAGTTAGAGTCCAAAACAAGGGCAAAAGTGTTTGGAAAAGTAGATACGATGGAGACGTATCAACTCCCCCAAGCTTAAACCTTTGCTTGTCCTCAAGCAATTCAGTTGATAAACTAAAAGTGATAAAGAAAAACTTTTACAAACTCTGTTTGCTCTTGTTATTGTAAATATGCAAAGCCAGCATTCAAGTTTTCAGCAAAGATTATGAACTAACCATATTCACAATAGCACTTAGGTCTCATGTTTACTCATATCAATGGCGTAATCAATTAGCAAGCAATAATAATAAATTTCGGGTGACAACACTTTCTCAAAACAATCATAATATGATATAATAAGATGGTATCTCGCTAGCCCTTTCTGAGACCACAAAACATAAATGCAGAGCACCTTTGAAGATCAAGGACTGACTAAACATTGTAATTCATGGTAAAAGAGATCCAGTCATAGTCATACTCAACATAAACTAATAGTAATGGATGCAAATGACAGCGGCGCTCTCCAACTGGTGCTTTTTAATAAGAGGGTGATGACTCAACATAAAAGTAAATTGATAGGCCCTTCGCAGAGGGAAGCAGGGATTTGTAGAGGTGCCAAAGCTTGATTTTAAAATAGAGATGAATAATATTTTGAGCGGCATACTTTCATTGTCAACATAACAACCAAGAGATCTCGATATCTTCCATGCTACACACATTATAGGCGGTTCCCAAGCAGAATGGTAAAGTTTATACTCCCCCTCCACCAACAAACATCAATCCATGGCTTGTCCGAAACAACGGGTGCCTCCAACTAACAACAATCCTGGGGGAGTTTTGTTTGCAATTATTTTGATTTGATTTGTGCATGGGACCGGGCATCCCGGTGACCAGCCATTTTCTCGTGAATGAGGAGCGGAGTCCACTCCTCTTGAGAATAACCCGCCTTGCATGGAAGATACAGACAACCCTAGTTGATACATGAGCTATTCGAGCATACAAAACATAATTTTATTTGAAGGTTTAGAGTTTGGCACATACAAATTTACTTGGAACGGCAGGTAGATACCGCATATAGGAAGGTATGATGGACTCATATGGAATAACTTTGGGGTTTATGGAAGTGGATGCACAAGCAGTATCCCCGCTTAGTACAAGTGAAGGCTAGAAAGAGACTGGGAAACGACCAACTAGAGAGCGACAACATTCATGAACATGCATTAAAATTAATAAACATTGATTGCAAGCATGAGTAGGATATAATGCACGATGAACATAAATATCGTGGTGGCTATGTTGATTTTGTTTCAACTACTTCTGTGAACATGTGCCAAGTCAAGCCACTCGAATCGTTCAAAGGAGGATACCATCCTATCATACCACATCACAACCATTTTAATAGCATGTTGGCACACAAGGTAAACCATTATAAACTCCTAGCAAATTAAGCATGGCATAAGCAACTATAATCTCTAACTGTCATTGCAAACATGTTCCATTCATAATAGGCTGAATCAGGAATGATGAACTAATCATATTTACAAAAACAAGAGAGGTCGTGTTCGTACCAGCTTCTCTCATCTCAATCAGTCCATCATATATCATCATTATTGCCTTTCACTTACACGACCGAACGGTGTGGATACTAATAATAGTGCACGTGCATTGGACTAAGCTGGAATCTGCAAGCATCTGATACAAGGGAGAAGACAAGGTAATATGGGCTCCTGATTAAATCAACAATAATGCATATAAGAGCCACTTCAACATTTTCATCATGGTCTTCTCCTCTCGACCCCCAAAGAAAAGAAAGGAAATAAAACTATTTACACGGGAAAGTTCCCAACAAACAAAAAGAAGAACGAGAAATCTTTTAGGGTTTTCTTTTAATTATTACTACTAGAGGCATGGAAAATAAACTAGCTAGAAGCTACAACTAATTTTTTTGTTTTCTTAAGGTTTTTCAAACACTCAAGAAGAAAGCAAGAAAAGAAAATAAACTAGCATGGATAGTACAATGAAAAAGTATGAGCACCGACAACTGGAATGAGTGTGTGAACATAAATGTAATGTCGGTGGGAAATACGTACTCCCCCAAGCTTAGGCTTTAGGCCTAAGTTGGTCTATGCCCATGGATCAAAGTTCTAGCTGGGGTCGTACTGAGATGCGGCAGCTATTGCCTCGTGAGTTGCAGCTTGGAGGCGAGTTGCCTCCGTCCTCCTCTTATACTTGTTCGCCTCCTCCCTGGTTATAAAATATCTCCCTTTTGCCTGAAAGTCAAAGAAAGTAGGAGCAGGGAGAGGAACATGGAAAGTGCGGTGCCTGTCAAACATTAGTCGGTACTAGAGAGGCTGTTCATTCCTCTCAATAAATTGATGGCGAACCATAGCATCATAATCTAGATAAGCGGGTGGCAATTCCATATCATTTCCATGTATGGGTATCTCAAGAAAATTAGCCACACGGGTTGCATAAATCCCACCAAACAAGTCTCCACTTAAACCATTATTATGCAACCTTCCTTCAACAATGGCCCCCAAGTTGTATTATTTATCTCCTAATACGTCACTCTTGAGAACAGTAAGGTCAGGAACACACATGTGACATGCTTCATCCTTACCGTTTATGCATCTACTGAAGGATATATGCCCTAGAGGCAATAATAAGGTTATTATTTATTTCCTTATATCATGATAAATGTTTATTATTCATGCTAGAATTGTATTAACCGGAAACTTAGTACATGTGTGAATACATAGACAAACAGAGTGTCACTAGTATGCCTCTACTTGACTAGCTCGTTGAATCAAAGATGGTTAAGTTTCCTAGCCATAGACATGAGTTGTCATTTGATTAACGGGATCACATCATTAGAGAATGATGTGATTGACTTGACCCATTCCTTTAGCTTAGCACTTGATCATTTAGTATGTTGCTATTGCTTTCTTCATGACTTATACATGTTCCTATGACTATGAGATTATGCAACTCCCGTTTACCGGAGGAACACTTTGTGTGCTACCAAACATCACAACGTAACTGGGTGATTATAAAGGTGCTCAACAGGTGTCTTCGAAGGTACTTGTTGGGTTGGCGTATTTCGAGAGTAGGATTTGTCACTCCGATTGTCGGAGAGGTATCTCTGGGCCCACTCGGTAATGCACATCACTACATGCCTTGCAAGCATTGTAACTAATGAGTTAGTTGCGGGATGATGTATTACGGAACGAGTAAAGAGACTTGCCGGTAACGAGATTGAACTAGGTATTGAGATACCGACGATCGAATCTCGGGCAAGTAACATACCGATGACAAAGGGAACAACGTATGTTGTTATGCGGTTTGACCGATAAAGATCTTTGTAGAATATGTAGGAGCCAATATGAGCATCCAGGTTCCGCTATAGGTTATTGACCGGAGACGTGTCTCGGTCATGTCTACATAGTTCTCGAACCCGTAGGGTCTGCACGCTTAAAGTTTGATGACGGTTATATTATGAGTTTATGTGTTTTGATGTACCGAAGGAAGTTCGGAGTCCCGGATGTGATCACGGACATGACGAGGAGTCTCGAAATGTTCGAGACATGAAGATTGATATATTGGACGACTATATTCGGACACCGGAATGGTTCCGGGGGTTATCGGATATATACCGGAGTATCGGGGGGTTACCGGAACCCCCCGGGGGTTATTGGGCCTCATGGCCCCAAGTGGTGGAAGAGGAGAGGTGGCCAGGAGGTGGCGCGCGGCCCCCTTGCCTATATCCGAATTGGGAAAGGGAAGGGGGCGGCGGCCCCCCTTCTCCTTCCTTCTCTTCACCTCGTCCTTCCCCCTTCTCCTAGTTGGAATAGGAAAGGGGGCAAAACCTACTTGGAGTAAGATTGCCCCCCCTTGGGCGCGCCTCCTCCCCTTGGCCGCCCCCCCTCTTCCTCCCCCTTTATATACGGAGGAGGGGGGCACCCCATAGACACAACAATTGATCTCTTGATCTCTTAGCCGTGTGCGGTGCCCCCCTCCACCATAACCCACCTCGATAATATCGTAGCGGTGCTTAGGCGAAGCCCTGCGTCGGTAGAACATCATCATCGTCACCACGCCGTTGTGCTGACGGAACTCTCCCTCAAAGCTCGGCTGGATCGGAGTTCGAGGGACGTCATCGAGCTGAACGTGTGCTGAACTCGGAGGTGCCGTACGTTCGGTACTTTATCGGTCGGATGAAAATGTTGAGTGGCTCTCATGCATTATTGTTGATCTAACAAAGAACCCATACTACCTTGTCTTCTCCTTTGAATAAATGTTTGCAGATTCCAACTTAGTCCAATGCATGTGCACTCTTATTATTATTCACACTATTCGGTCGTGCAAGTGAAAGGCAATAATGACAATATATGATGAAATGATTGAGATGAGGAAAAGCTGGTATGAACTCTACCTATCTTGTTTTTCGTAAATATGATTAGTTCATCGTTCCTGATTCAGCCTATTATGAATGAAACATGTTTGCAATGACAATTAGAGATTATAGTTACTCATGCCATGCTTAATTAGCTAAGAGTTTATAATGGTTTACCTTGTGTGCCAACATGGAAATTAAAATGATTGTGATGTAGTATGATAGGAAGGTATCCTCCTTTGAATGATTCGATTGGCTTGACTTGGCACATGTTCACGCATGTAGTTGAAACAAAATCAACATAGCCTCCACGATATTTATGTTCATGGTGATTTATATCCTACTCATGCTTGCACTCAATGTTGGTTAATCTCAATACATGTTTATGACTGTTGTCGCTCTCTAGTTGGTCGCTTCCCAGTCTCTTTCTAGCCTTCACTTGTACTAAGCGGGAATACTGCTTGTGCATCCACTTCCATAAACCCCATGTTGTTCCCTATGAGTCCACCGTATCTTCCTATATGCGGTATCTACCTGCCATTCCAAGTAAATTTGCAAGTGCCAACCTCTAAACCTTCAAATGATAATCTGTTTTGTATGCTCGAATAGCTCATGTATTCAACTAGAGCTGTCAATATCTTCCATGCTAGGTGGGTTATTCTCACGATGAGTGGACTCCGCTCATCATTCACGAGAAAATGGCTCGTAACCGGGATGCCCAGTCCCATGCTTAAAGCAAATCGAATCAAAATAATTGCAAACAAAACTCCCCCATGATTGTTGTTAGTTGGATGGTACCCGTTGTTTCGGACCAGCCATGGAATGTGTTTGTTGGTGGTGGGGGAGTATAAACTTTACCAGTCTGTTTGGGAACTGCCTATAATGTATGTAGCATGGAAGATACCGAGATCTCTTAGTTGTTATGTTGACAATGAAAGCATACCGCTGAAAATATTCTTCAATCTCTATTTCAAAACTCGAGCTCTGGCACCTCTGCAAATCCCTGCTTCCCTTTGCGAAGGTCCTATCTATTTACTTTTATTGCTGAGTCATCATCCTCTTATAAAAAACACCTGTTAGAGAGCACCGTTGTCATTTTTATGCATATTTATTAATCTATATTGAGTATGACTGTGACTGGATCTCTTTTACCATGAATTACAATGTCTAGTCAGTCCTTGATCTTCAGGGGTGCTCTGCATTTATGTTTTGTGGTGTCAGAAAGGGCTAGCGAGATACCATCTTGTTAGATCATATCATGATTGTTTTGAGAAAAGTGTTGTCATCCGAGATTTATTATTATTGCTCGCTAGTTGATTTTGCCATTGATATGAGTAAATGTGTGACCTAAGAGTTATTGTGAATATGGTTAGTTCATAATCTTTGCTGGAAACCTGAATGCTGGCTTTACATATTTGCAACAACAGGATCAAACAGAGTTTGTAAAAGTTTTTCTTTATCACTTTTAGTTTATCAACTGAATTGCTTGAGGACAAGCAAAGATTTAAGCTTGGGGGAGTTGATATGTCTCCAACGTATCTACTTTTCCAAACTCTTTTGCCCTTGTTTTGGACTCTAACTTGCATGATTTGAATCGAACTAACCCGGACTGACGCTGTTTTCAGCAGAATTGCCATGGTGTTATTTTTGTGTAGAAATAAAAGTTCTCGAAATGACCTAAAAATCAACAGAGATTATTTTTGGAATTAATAAAAAATACCGGCGAAACAATCAGCACCAGGGGGCCCACACCCTAGCCACAAGGGTGGGGGGCGTGCCCCCTGACCTTGTGGGCCCCTGGACCTCCACCGACCTCAACTCCAACTCCATATATTCACTCTCGGGGAGAAAAAATAGAGAGATGGATTCATCGCGTTTTACGATACTGAGCTGCCGCCAAGCCCTATTATTTCTCGGGAGGGCAGATCTGGAGTCCGTTCGGGGCTCTCGAGAGGGGAATCCGTCGCCATCGTCATCATCAACCATCCTCCATCACCAATTTCATGATGCTCACCGTTGTTCGTGAGTAATTCCATCGTAGGCTTGCTGGACCGTGATTAGTTGGATGAGATTTACCATGTAATCGAGGTAGTTTTGTTAGGGTTTGATCCCTAGTATCCACTATGTTCTAAGATTGATGTTGCTATGACTTTGCTATGCTTAATGCTTGTCACTAGGGCCCGAGTGCCATGAAATCAGATCTGAACCCTTTATGTCTTCATCAATATACTTGTGTTCTTGATCCGATATTGCAAGTTATAGTCACCCACTACGTGTTATGATCCGGCAACCCCGGAGTGACAATAGTCGGGACCACTCCCGGTGATGACCGTAGTTTGAGGAGTTCATGTATTCACTAAGTGTTAATGCTTTGGTCCGGTACTCTATTAAAAGGAGGTCTTAATATCCCTTAGTTTCCAATAGGACCCCGCTTCCACGGGAGGGTAGGCCAAAAGATGTCATGCAAGTTCTTTTCCATAAGCACGTATCACTATATTCGGAATACATGCCTAAATTACAATAATGAACTGGAGCTAGTTCTGTGTCACCCTATGTTATAACCTTTGCATGATGAACGCCATCTGACATAATTGTCCATCATGGATCCATTGCCTACGAGATCGTTTCAGATTGATCTTTGCCAAGTTACTTTTCCGTTGCCACTGTTACGATTGCTACAATATTGCTACTGTTACTTTTGCTACCGTTACTGCTACTTCCATACTACTTTGCTACTAAATACTTTGCTGCAGATATTAAGTCTTTCAGGTGTGGTTGAATTGAAAACTCAGCTACTAATACTCAAGAATATTCTTTGGCTCCCCTTGTGTCGAATCAATAAATTTAGGTTCAATACTCTACCCTCGAAAACTGTTGCGATCCCCTATACTTGTGGGTTATCACCCACCTGGGTGCGCCCTGGTGGGTTTTGGTCCCCACGTGGGCCCCCTCACTTATCCCTTCACACCACTTCATCGCTTAGCTCCAGAAAAAATTCTCCATTGCTCTCTCTCCCGTGTTCTTGCTCTCAAACCTGCGGATTTCGATCTCTTTGCTCGAAGCTCCATTTCCGAAACTGTTGCAGGGGATTGTTGCTTGGTATGACTCCACTGTTTATCCAATTAGTTTTTGTTTTAGTGGTTTATATTATGAATAATTAGCTACTCTTGGTGCTGCTGTATATGAGCTTGCATGTTGAATTCTTAGAGTTCTAAGTAGTTTGAATGCTTGCTATGGCCTCTATGTATCCCTGTGAGTAGTTGCTATGAATTTTGTGAAGTTTTGTTGAGAAAAGTTTGTGGACTAAAAAAATTCAGAATTTTTGTTTATAGGAAAAGGATGAATATCTTTAGGAAGTTTGCTTCTAAGAAGAACTCCAAGGGTGTTATTGGGGAGTCGTCTGACAGTGATCCCCATCCTCGAATGTTGGCGGAAGTACGGCCGTGCGAATGGCCGCACACCCAGTTCATGGAAGAGGCTGGAATCCTTTAGGAGTTCACACAATATGCTGCTAATGCCGGCCTCACCGACTTCATCGCAGCTGAATGTGAACAGTATCATCTCCCCACAAACATCTTTGTTCAAACTTTACTTTCGTTCCTAGGAATAATCCTCCTGAGGTGCAGTTTAATTTATATGTTGAAACCTGTCAGATACCACTTACTGAATTTTGTAACATATGCATGATCCCTGTGATGGGAGTTTAGTTGAGCCTAGGCCGGTAGAGTTTGAGGCCTTTTATCGTACCATGACAGTGGGAGATGAGAGAGGGGTGTCAGCTATCACTGCCCCTGGCTTGCATTTTCCTGCTGTTCATTACTTTGCTCTTTTCATTGCAAAATGTTTCCTTGCTAGAGAGAAGGTGGGTGCACTCAGTTCCCCAGACCTTGCTATTTTATGTCGTGCACTAGAGGGCGACAACACTTATAGCGTGGGAGCTATTGTGGCACGTTGCCTCCACATTAATAAGTCGAAGGGTAAAATACATGGTGGGATTTTCTCTACTCGTTTGGTGGCTCACTTCAATGTTGAGATACGCCTTCATGATTACCCTCTGACCAAGGTTTACCTAGACCGCGCAGCCATGGAACACCACCATTTTATTGCACGAGATTACCCTAACATTCCTATTCCTTATAACCTGGTTTTTAGCATTGAAACTCGTGATATTATTCCATTGTCTGCTCCTGCTTTCTTTGATACTGTTGCTAGGGGCGGATATAGGATTATGCCTCTGACATCATCGCCTACCGGAACGACCAGGCTGCAACAGAGGAGGAGCATCGGCAGTGGGATCAGTGGATGCCCGCTCCTCAGCACCCCGACTACTATCCAGGTTTCTGATCGACTGCCAAGTTAGGCCAAAAGCCTAAGCTTGGGGGAGTATGTGTTTCCCACCGACATTACATTCATGTTCACACATTTCATTCCAGTTGTCGGTGTCCACACTTTTTCTTTGTATCATCCATGCTCAATTTTATTTTCTTGCTTTCTTCTCGTGTGTTTGAAAAATCTTAGAAAAAACAAAAAAAGTTGTAGTTAGTTTACTTTCTATGCATGTTTAGTTGTAATACTAAAATGAAAACCCAAAAAGATTTCCTTGTTCTTCTTTTGCTTGTTGGGAGCTTTCCCGTGTAAATAGTTTTTCTCATTTTTGCTTTTCCCTTTTATTTGCTTGTTCAAGAAAACCAAAAACTCCACAAACTATTTCAGTGTGTTTCTCTGAATTTCTTTTCTTTTTATTCGAGTCGTATCAAGGAGAAGACCACGATGAAAATGTTGAGTGGCTCTCATATGAATAATTGTTGATCTAACAAAGAGCCCATTTTACCTTGTCTTCTCCCGTTGAATAAAATGTCTGCAGATTCCAGCTTAGTCCACGGCACTCTTGCACTATTATTATTTTCATATCATTCGGTCGTGCAAGTGAAAGGCAATAATGACGATATTCGATGAACTGGCCATGGCAGAGAGAAACTGGTATGAACTCGACTTGTTCTGTTTGTGTAAATATGTTTAACCTAGTATCCATGATTCATCCCATTATGATTAAACATGTTTGCAATGACAATTAGAGATTATAGTTTCTCATGCCATGCATAAGTAGCTAGGAGTGGATAACGATTTATCTTGGATATCAACATTGCGTTAAAATGATTGTGATGTAGTATGATGATATGGTTTCCTCCTCTAAATGTTCGAGTGGCTTGACTTGGCACATGCATGTAGTTGAATCAAAACCAACATAGCCTCTATGATATTTATGTTCATGGTGTTCATATCCTACTCATGCTAGTGTCCAATGTTACTTATGCATAATGCATGTTCATGACCGTTGTTGCTCTCTAGCTGGCCGCTTCTCAATCTAATTGCTAGCCTTCGCTTGTACTAAGTGGGAATTCTGCTTGTGCATCTAAAACCTTGAACCCAAAGTTATTCCAGATGAGTCCACCATACCTACCTATATGCGGTATTACCCTGTCGTCCTAAGTAAATTTGCATGTGCCACCTCTAAAAACTTCTAAGAAATATCCTTTTTGTGTGCCTGGATCGTTCATGGAACAACAGGAGGTGGTCGGTATCTTCCATGCTAAGCGGGTTATTCTCAGGTCGAGTGTTTATTCACTCGCCATCGCATGGGAAAAGGGCGGTAATAGGGATTCCCAGTCCCGAACTCAAAATGCAAATAATTAAACAAAACTCCCCCTGAACTGTTGTTGGTATGGATGGCACCCGTTGTTTCGGACAAGCCGTGGAGTGTGATTGATGGTGAAGGGGGAGTAAACCTTTACTTTTATCGCTTGGGAACCGCCACTAGCGTGCTTAGCATGGAAGATATTGATAACTTATAGTTGTGAAGTAAATGATAAGGGTGCATGTCTCAAAATATCATTTACCACTGTTTAAAAACTTGAGCTCTGGCACCTCTGCAAATCACGGCTTCCCTCTGTGAAGGGACTGTCTATTTACTTTTATGTTGTGTCATCACCTTCTAAAATAAGCGCCAGAACCTGAGAGCACTGCTGTCATGCTTATGCATTGTGTGTAGCTAATGTTGGGTGCACCATGACTGGATCTTCTCTACCATGAATTGCAATGTTTAGTCGCTGCTTGGACTTTGGAGGTGCTCTACATTTATGTTTTGCGGTCTCAGAAAGGGCTAGCGAGATACCACTATTGTCATATTATATCATGGTTGTTTTGACAACGTGTTGCCATTTGAGGTATCTTATTATTGCTCGCTAGTTGATTATGTTATTGATATGAGTTAATATAATTTTTAAGAGTTATTGTCGGCATGGTTAATTATAATGATGGCTGAAAACCTGGGTGCTATTTAAGCTTATTTATGCAAACAAGAGCAAAAGAGTTCGTAAAAGTTTTTCTTTTTCACTTTCGTTTATCAACTGAATTGCTTGAGGACAATCAAAGGTTTAAGCTTGGGGGAGTTGATACATATCCAATGTATCTACTTTTCCTAACACTTCTCCTCTTGTTTTGGACTCTAATTTGCATGATTTGAATGAAACTAACCCCGGACTGACGCTGTTTTCAACAGAACTACCATGGTGTTGTTTTTGTGTAGAAATAAAAGTTCTTGGAATGGAACGAAACTTTGTGAGTAATTTTTATATCAATAAAGAGAATTTCTGGAGCCAAGATCCACTAGAGGGGGCACCTGGGTGGGCACAACCCACCAGGGCACGCCCCCTCCTGGCGAGCCCACATGGGTTGTCCCCACCTGGTGGCCACGCAGACCCTGAAACCGATGCTATAAAATCCTATTTTTCCAGAAAAAATCAGGGAGAAAGAATTATCGCAATCCACAAGATGGAGCCGCCGTCACCTCCTGTTCTTCATCGGGAGGCCAGATCTGGAGTCCGTTTGGGGCTCCGAAGAGGGGTTCTTCGTTCTTCGTCATCACCAACCCTTCTCCATCGCAAATTCCATGATGCTCCCCACCGGAAGTGAGTAATTCCTTCATAGGCTCGTTGGTCAGTGAGGAGTTGGATGAGATTCATCATGTAACCGAGTTAGTTTTGTTAGGGCCTGATCCCTAGTATGCACTATGTTCTAAGATTGATGTTGCTATGACTTTGCCATGCTTAATGCTTGTCACTTTGGGCCTGGGTGCCATGATTTCAGATCTGAACCGTTTATGTTATCACCATTATATCCATGTTGTAGACACGATCTTGCGAGTTATAGTCACCTACTACGTGTTATGATCCGGCAACCCCGGAGTGACAATAGTCGGGACCACTCCCGGTGATGACCGTAGCTTGAGGAGTTCATGTATTCAGCGTGTGTTAATGCATTGTTCTGGTTCTCTATTAAAAGGAGGCCTTAAGACTGGTTCGCGTCGGTGTTATACAAACGGTTTTTAACCCCTTTCTACGACGACATTTGGGACCGTCGCCAAGTGAGTGTGGGCGATAGGGTGTCCTTCCCACACGACCCAGAAACCGTCGGGGATATGGAGCAATGATCCAGAAGCCTTCCAAAATGTAATCGTGTGCGATGCAGCACACACTAAATTCTTTCGCACGTGTGGTATCGGTGATTAAATGTTTCTAATGACGAAGTGAAACCATACGGTCTGTCGTAATGAACCGTTTGGGAAACAGTATGTAAGGCACACGGGCCAACATATGAACTGTGTGCGATTTGTGCCCCCATCGCACATGAGTTTTCTGCATAACCCATCTGCCATGCAAGACTCCATCACACACGTTTCCCAACAATTACCGTCTGCGATAATGTTCTAAACGGTTCAGGAGCCCCTTCGCACACACACAAGTGTTGCAGACCGTTTGTGATTTGTTGGGTATCACCGACGGTTGCCGCAAGAGTGATGCGTGCTTTTCGTTTGGGATCCCACACGTTTCCTGAAAAAATTACGACTGGGATTATATTTTACATTGGGAACGGTTATCTCCGAGTTCTCGTGTGCGATAACGCGATATCACAAATGGTTCCGGAGACCCTGCGCACACGTAGTAGCGCTGCAAATTTTTTGCGATCTGCTGTGTATCACCGACGGTTCCGCTATGATTGACGTATGCTTTCCCATGTGGATCGCACACACTCATTTAGTTGAACTGTGTGCGGAGCAATTGCTAGGTTGAAACAGAAATATCCCATTTTGAATCGGCATGCAAAAAGCAAATTCGCCACAATATTCAATTGAACAAATAAACAAAAATATCCCATTTTGAATCGGCATGCAAAAAGCAAATTTGCCACAATATTCAATTGAACAAATAAACAAAAATATCCCATTTTGAATCGGCACGCAAAAAGAAAATTCGCCACAATATTCAATTGAACAAATAGTGTCCACAGGAAGAACATTTGTCAGATTTCGCAATAATTGCAATTGAACATATGGTAGCTAAATTCCAATGATTTGTCCACACATATATGCATTACATAATTAATCATAGTGTACAAAATACGAAGACCTCATCAGATGGAAAACAATGGATCCATGCGTATATATATGTTTAGCGGCTAACTCTTACTCAATGTTGCAGGAGAAGGCATGATGAAATCTCTGAACCATCAGCAATTCACCAGCCGGGAGCGGTTCAGGGGTCCTCGGTTTTAAGATGAGCTGCAGTATTTTTAAGATCAAAATGTGCCATATGAGTGGAGTAGAAGATATTAATTAAGATAGACTTACTGGTACTAAGTCGCGAGGATCGTCACAACTATCAGCAGATTTGTAGATGGAGATCATGTGTCTGCAAACATAGTATCCACAAAGGTTGGTCCCTGCTTCTTGCTGAGGACACTAAATTTTTTTGTATAGAATTAGTCATGTATTTGTCCTATTAGGAACAACCTAAACGGTGTTAGATGTATTTTTTTTCTTTGGACAAAATAGAAAGAGGTTTATTTAGAAGCTTGAACATTTGACTAGCGTTAGAAAAGGTATTTGTAGACTCTTGGATAAATTTTCCGAAAATAACAGATTTCGTTTTTTTACCGGAGAAACGATCTCGTGCTGCAGAGGTAGTCCCCTCTTGAACAGGTTCCCTGGTTTAGTTTTCCACAATGCGAGCACACTGCAAATGAAGATGAATTTTGACAACATCAATTATTGAACCAGATATGAATGCAAATTAATTTCAACATCACAAAATTCAATACCTATCCATGAATTGCTGAAGATGCGTCAGATCCTGAGCATTTTGTCGGGGGTTTGGTGCGACATATGCCAAAGGATGGCTTATCATGATGGGGGCTAGTAAGACGTCGCCGGTGCCAGGAAGCGGGATGAGGCGAAGACATGCACGTCGGCGAATCTTACCCAGGTTCGGGGCTCTCCGTGGAGATAACACCCATAGTCCTGCTCTGCGGGGTCTCCGCATGATCACTCAAGCGACAATGGTGGCTACAAGCTTGCTCCTTGAGCTGTTTCTCTAGAGGGGGAAGGAGAGCAAGTCTAGCCCTAGCTTCCTCTCTCTATGTGGGTGTGTGGGTGAACAAGAGGTTGAACCCTTTGCATGGGTGCCCTGGGGGGTTTATATAGGCCTACAATGGTAATTCGACCGGGTGTAGGCCCGAGCCGTCAGTGTCTCTGGTCGCCGGCTTCGCCGCTGGCCGGTGGGGCCCGCCGCCTGGTGGGTCCCGCCGTCTATCGCGTACTTGGCCGATAGGCCATACTCGCCGCTTGCGGGTCCTGCCGGCTGCCCGATACTGTAGCGATGCGGCTAATGATACGTGCTTTGTCGGAGAAGGCGTGGCTACAGTGCCGCCGCCTGGCGGGCATTCACTGTAGCCATTCCCCATATCGTCGGGTTAATGGCGCACGAGTCCCCAAGAGGGGGAGGGCCGCCTGGTCATCTGCCGACTCCTGCGGAGCCGACTGGCCAGGGACGGCCGCCTTCTGGTCTTTTCATTGTCAAGTGGGGCCCGCCGCCTGCGGGCCGTACCGACAGCCCGTCGTGGGGGCATAGCCCCCTCTGACAGGGGTGACATCTGGGTCAGCGTGGTGACAGTGCTGCGCCGAACGGAGGAGCCCCGCTTGGTACGGCGTACTGGCGCCTCGCTATGCCCTAGGCTAGGGGGCGGCGGGGCGTGCTGTAGCCATGCCCCATCTCGTCGTATTTATGAGGGTGCAAACTCTGAGAGTGCTTGGGGCTGCCTGCTGGGAGCCGGCCTCTTCAGAGGCCGCCTGTCAGGAGTCGGCTTGTCTTGAGGCTGTCTTCTAGGCCATGCCGCCTTCTAGCCGCCGGCCGCCTGGACCAGCCGGCGGCGAGAAGGCGGCGCTTTGGTCTTGGATTCTTGAGGGGCGCAGTCGGCCCTGATGTCTTGAAACGCCATGGGGAGCAGATGAGGCTACCCGTGGCTAATTACTCCAACAGTAGTCCCCGAAGCTGGTGGGGCGCCGCTGCTGAAAGGGACGTGGGGCCGCAACAACTTCCTACTACGAGTATTCTGTTGATCTTGCTTCATCCGTCTTCCGGAGCGCCGACTGCGAGGAGTCGGACATGACCAGGCGGCTGCCTGGTGGTTTTCGAAACGTCGAGGCGGGAACCAAGCGGCGCGCTAGCCTAGCCCTAGGCCAGCCGCCAGCTATTCACGCACCATGTGGCGCTAGCAGGCCAGGGTCCTGCCAGCCCACGCGCGTGATGGGACGTGGCCGCAGGCTAGGGCCCGACACTACAGGGCCTCGGCCCGCGTGCGGATCCACTGTGACCAAGGCGGTCGGTTGGGCTTCTAGAGCGCATTTACCCCGCGCCTTTTACTGCACGGTTAGTGCAGGGACGTGGCGTGGTGGGCGTAGTTAATCCCACGAACCCCACGCTCCACCCCCTCGGCTTTGCAGCCTGGGGCTACAAATAGGGGGGGAAGGGGGGCGGCATTAGCACGCACGCCCACCTCCTCCTTCTCCTTGCTCTTCTTCTTCTTTCTCTCCGCCGCCACCGCACCCCCGCAGTCTCGCCGGAGTGCCGTCGCAGCTTCCTGTGGCCAAGCCTTTCTCACCCGCGGTGCTCCTGTTCTGCCGCGGATCCGCTCCTCCTCCACCGTGTCGCGCCTCCATCGAGCCTTCAACATCCATGGCACGCGACAAGGCGAACTCCGGTGCCTGGGATGGCTCCAACGTCCAGCAGGACCACATCGACTTCTTGCGCGACACAAGGCGGCTGCTCGACGCGGGCAATGTTGAGGCGCGCGTCCCGCTGGCAAAAGAAATCACGCCGGCGCCGAGAGACGGCGAGCGCGTTGTGTTCCGGACGCATTTCCTCCGTGGCTTCGGCTTGCCGGTCAACGGTTTTCTTCGCTCCTTCCTCGAGTTCTACAACCTCCAGTCGCACCACCTCACGCCCAATATGGTGGTGCTGCTGTCGTCCTTCGTCACGATGTGCGAAGGCTACCTCGGCATTCTCCCCACACTCGAGCTGTGGGGCAAGTGTTTCTACACCAAGCTTGGCGTCACCACCAAGGACGAGCCGGCCGAGTGCGGCGCCTTCGTCGCCGTTCGGCGCCCAGGGGCCGGCAACCGCTTTCCACCCATCACTCTGATCCAATCTGTCAAGCTGTGGCAGAAATCGTACTTCTATGTGCAGAACGTTGACCCGGCGGTGGACTTCCTCAACATGCCGCCCTATGAAGCTGGCCCACCGGTTGAACCGCGCTCCAGCTGGATGTACAAGCCGAAGCACCTGTCGGCCTCCGGCGCTGCTGCTGTCGCCAGGCTCGAGGAGATGACGGACCTGGATGGCCTCCAAGCGGCTGACTTGCTGACGGCTTTTGTGATGCGCCGGGTTCTCCCCCTCCAGGGCCGGCCTCACATGATTTGTCAAATGAGTGTTCATCGGGACCCCTGCCGGTTGTCCACCTACGAGATGCCAGTGGCGGAGGTGGCCCACTTGGTGAATGAGATCGTGAACCTCAAGCTCGCGGCGGACTGGCGGTTCGGCAAGCTGCCATACTCTCGCGCTAATCCGCCTCCTGCCGTAAGTTCCCGTTTCTTCTCTCTTTTTTGGTATTTATTTCTTTTGCCGAGTTCTGGCTTGCCGACTGAACAGTCGGACATATCACAACTCCTTCTGACCGAGCAGCTGGCCGACGCCCTGGCGCAGGGCCAGGTCTTCATGGCAAATCAGGCAGTGAGTGATGCAGACGACCCCGACTTGGGGGCGTCCGCCTTGGAAGACGACGCCACAGGCGGTGGCGACGGGGCAGGCGGCTCCGGTGGAGGAGGCGACATTGAGGCATGGTCGGATGACGACGCCAAGGAGGCTGGGCGGCGCCACCAGCCGGCCAGCAACAGGGCGGGGGCGAGCTCCTCAGCGGCGCCATCCGCACCAGGCGGCGCGCTGAAGCGCCGAGCCAGCACGCAGCTGCGCAGCGCCCGGCTGAAGAAGCCCAAGGGCTCGGCTGCGGTGACCAGATGAGAGGAGGCTGCCGCGAAGGCCGTCCGGTTCCAGAGAACCACGAAGTAGCCGCCGACAGTACATGCGTGAGTGCTTACACCTCTTCATGCTTTCTCTTGTTTTTTGTAACCTTTTACTAAACTTTCTTTAACTCCCGCGAATCAGGGCACCACTCTCTCTTGAGCAGTTGACCTCCGCCTCCATCGTCGGAGAGCCGGAGGGCTCCACCAACACCCGCCGTGTGGACCCGCGCGCCGAGCTCCAGGCGGCGATGGACCGGAACGCGCGAGGAGAAGGAGAAGGCGGACCAGGCGAAGGCGGACGCCGCCAGGGTAGGGTAGGAGGAGGTGGACGCGGCGGCCAGGGCCCTGGCCGATGCCTCAGCAAAGGCCCAAGCGGAGAAGGCGGCCAAGACCCAGGCGGCTGCGGCCGTCGGGGCGCAAGTGGGGGCGGCCATGGGTGGCCAGGCTCCACCGATGATCATTCCGCTGCGCTCCATGCCTCCAGCGACGGAGGTCCTGGCGCCGACTGGAGGGGCCGGCATCGACCAGCCGGCCATGGAGAGGGAGGGGGAGACGCCATCGTCCCAGGGCTGCTGTCTCAAGGCGGTGGCGAGCTGGTGGTGGGGGCGACTTCCATCGTTCGGACCCCGACGCGCCGACGCGCAGCAAAGGCAACTTCAGCTCCGCGGCCCCAAGAGATTGGAGCCTCGAGCTCATCGGTTCCCGACGCCGACGCCACCAGCTCCGCGCTGACGGAGTGGTTGCACGGGGGCGGGACGGGCACCCTGATCAAGGCGGCGCAGGACGTCCAGGCCGAATTCAGGGCCGAAGCCGCCGCCCTTCAGCAATGCATGAAGGCGTTCGTGAAGACGCGGGCCACCGTTCGGGTATGTATCTTGCTTCTTGCTTTTGATTTTTGGGATCCTCGGCGGGGGCGCGTCAGCGGACCCGCTGGGTGTAGCCCCCGAGTTCCGGTCCGACTGCTGAGCAGTCGGGCAGGAACTTCTTAGTGGGCTTTGAGCTCTGTCTCCCCTTTCTTTCTGTTGCTTCATTGCAGGACTACCACAACGTCCGCGTAGCCACTTTCAACGCCCAGATCAAGGAGCTGGACAAGCAGACCGCGGACCTGGTTGAGAGCCGGAGTGAGCACTCCATCCTCTTTCTTCTCGCGGGGGCGCGGCAGTGCACCCGCTGGGTGTAGTCCCTGAGATACGGGCCGACTGCTGAGCAGTCGGGCCGGATCTTCTGGCAACCACCTTTTCTTGCTTCTTTGTTGAATTGTTCAATCCATCACGGGGGCGCGTCAGCGCACCCGTGGAGTGTAGTCCCCGAGATTCGGGTCGACTGTTGCGCAGTCGGGCCAGATCTTTCTGGCTTTTGCTTGTCTTTGTTGATCATTGATTGTTTTTTCTTCTTTGCCTTCGTAGGTGCCAATGCCACTCTGCAGCAGCGCTCGGCGAGGCTCAAACCGCGCTGCGCGCCAAGGAGGCGGCGTGCCTCAAGGCGGAGCAGGAGCGTGACCGCCTGGCCAAGCAGCTGGCTGACCAGGCGGACGCCCATAAGGCGGAGCTGCAGAAGCTCAAGGATGCGGAGGAGGCTCTCCAAGCCGAGTTCGAGAGTCAGCGCTCGAACTGGGTTGACACGCAGAAAGCCCTGGAAGCCGGCTACATCTAAATCGAGGATCTGCTCGACGGTACGTTGCTCTTTCCTTGTTCTACCTGCCGACTTGTCCTGCGTGCCTGCTTCCACCATTTTTTTCTTTCTTCTTTTCCTGAACAGAGTATTTCCCCGGCTACTCCGTCGCTGCCAGCCAGGCGTCAAGGCCCACCACGATGAGCGGAGGCAGGCTGGCGTGACGGTTGCGCCCAATGCACCTCGAACTCTCGCCGAGGAGATGGTCGCCATCGAGGCTCGTCTCCAGCCGGCGCATCGGGCTCTTCGCCGTCTTCAGCATGCTGGAGCTCAAGTAATCTCCACCCTTTGGCCGGGCACTCCTATTCTACGCACCGCCAGCCGGACCTCCGACTGGTTGGAGGTGGCCATTGGCCGCATAGAGGCGTGGAAGGGCTCCTCCGCTTGGGCAGGCGCGCGCCGAGCTTTGGAGTTTGTCAAAGGGTGGTACCCTGGGCTGAATTTGGACCAGCTCGCCACCCTTCGCGCCGAAGCCGGTGCGGAGCTGGAAACGGTGGCGCCTCAGCTTCGCCATTGCGCCGCGGCGATCGCCGAGTACACGGACACCAGCGTCTTCCTCCCTGAGCTGGACGAAGTGGGCGCCGAAGTGCCGCCCAACTGGTTCGGGCTGAACCCAGAAGGCGGCAAAGACTCGGTGGAGGAGATCGCCTCCAGCGACGAAGGCGAAGAGGGGGAGGATGAGGACGAGGGCAGTGAAGGCGACGCGCCGGGTGGTGAAGACGACGGCCGGCCTCAGCCTGACCAGGTGTCAACCAATGGGCGAGATGTCCGCGAGCCGGCTGCTACCGGTGTTGACCAGACCGAGACCCACCAGGCGGCCGCTCCACCACCCGAAGCCTCTACCTCCGCCGGCCTCTCCGATCCGGCTGCTGCTCCTTTGGCCTAGGTGGCCAAGTTGTCTTTCTTTTCCCTGTTTTGTAATTCTCGGACAAAATTTGTTAAGTTCCCGCAATTCCACCCGCTGGGGGTGTATTCAAACTTCGTTGAATGCTGGCCAAGGGCCTTTTGCTGTAAAAAGTAATCTTTTGCCAATTTCCGACTTGTCCTGCTTTTCTACTTCTTTAGCTTTTTCCTTTGCCGCCTTCCCTTGGCTGCCGTCTTGCCAGCCGGACAGCCGCTCTGTGGTCTGTGACTGGATCAAGTACTTGGCCGTTCGGTTAGAACAAGTACTTCAGCCGTTCGGTAAAATGTAGCAGTTTAAGTTAGAAATCGGCCGGCCGGCTGCTCAGCAGCCGGTCGGCTAGGGAGGAGCCGACTCGGCCTATGCAAAATGTTTTAGTCCTTAGCCAGTTTTCGTGTGGGCACCATTTCCTGCGTTCATCTCTTGCCGGCCGAACAGCCGCTCTGCGAGCTGCGGCTTGTGGCAAGAGAGGGCTTAGGTGCCGGCACACTACTTGTCCGACTGCAGGCAACATAGGCATAGTACAAGGCGGCAAGCCCCCGGGCCGACTGGTCAAACCCGGTGCAAGGCAGACTAGTGAAATAACACATTCATAGGCGTAGAACTTATCATATAGATAAAAAGGGGGGTAGCCCTCGAGTGCTCCTTGAGGGCCCCGATGTCTTAGTGCTTTAATACAAAAGGCAGCGTGATACATACTGAATCAACTATAAATCTTCGGAGGAGGTTTGCATTCCACGGGCGCTCCGATTCCTTGCCCGAGTCGTCTCTCTTGCGAGCTCTGGGCTTCTGTGTGTTGATGAGGTAGTAGGAGTCATTCCCCAACGCCTTGCTGATGATAAAGGGGCCTTCCCAAGGGGCCGAGAGCTTGTGCTGGCCAGCTGTTCGCTGGATCAGCCGGAGCACAAGGTCTCCCTCCTAGAAGGATATTGGCTTGACCTTTCGATTGTGGTAACGGCGCAGACTCTGTTGGTAGATGGCGGACCGGCTGAGTGCTAACAGCCGGCCCTCCTCCAGCAGATCGACGCCATCTTCTCGCGCTTCCTTCACTTCCGCCTCAGTGTACATGGTGACGCGAGGTGAGTCAAACTCAATGTCAGTTGGGATGACGGCCTCGGCACCGTATACGAGGAAGAATGGAGTGAAGCCGGTTGATTTGTTCGGAGTGGTGCGGAGGCTCCAAAGGACAGCCGACATCTCATCGATCCAGCAGCCGGCCGACCACTCCAAGGGCTCGATCAGTCGGGGCTTGATGCCAGAGAGGATGAGGCCATTTGCTCTCTCAACTTGGCCGTTTGACTGTGGATGGGCAACGAACGCTAGGTCCAGTCGAATGCCCTGCGTCGCGCAGAAACAGGCCAAGGCTCCTTTGGCAAAATTTATGCCATTATCAGTGATGATGCTGTGCGGTACTCCGTACCGAGTGGTGATGTCTGCAATGAAAGTCACGGCAGTCGGCCCATTCAACTTCTTGATTGGTTTTGCTTCAATCCACTTGGTGAACTTGTCCACGGTGACAAGCAGATGGGTCATGCCGCCGCGTGCTATCTTGAATGGTCCCACCATATCCAAGCCCCAGACGGCAAAGGGCCATGCTAGGGGAATGGTCTTGAGTGCAGAAGCCGGTAGATGTTGCTGCGAGCTGAACTTCTGACACCCTTTGCAGTGCTTGACTAGATCCTTGGCATCCTCCAAAGCAGTTGGCCAGAAGAACCTGTGGCGGAAAGCTTTGGCCACAAGTGATCTGGAAGCCGCGTGGTGGCCGCACTCGCCTTGGTGGATATCTTTGAGGATTGCTTGACCCTTCCCAGCTTCTACGCAGCGCTGGAAGACTCCAGTCATGCTGCGCCTGACGAGCTCTCTGTTTACTATCGTGTAGGCTCCTGCTCGACGCTGCACTTGTCGGGCTGAGATCTCTTCGTTCGGCAGCTCTCTATTTACCAAAAACTTGAGGATGAGCTCTGCCCATGATGGTGCTGGAATCTCTTCTACTGCCACAACAACCACTTGCACGAGGGCGGTTGGGCCGGGAGGCGGCGGGTTGGCGTTGATTGCCGCTTGCTGTGCGGCTGAAGTCCCCGGGCTGACTGCCGCAGCCCCCGGGCCGGGTGCGACTGCTGCAGTCCTTAAACCACTTGGTGAAGTCCCCGAGCCGCTTGGTGAAGTCCCCGGGCCGACTATTGCAGTTCCCGGGCCGGGTGCGACTGCCACAGTCCCCGTGCCGCCTGCTGAGGTCCACGAGCCGGCTGCTGCGGCCCTCGAGTCGGATCCGACTGCTTCGGGAGGAGCCGGCACAAAGATGGACTCAGATTCTGGGGAAGGCTTGATCGACGGCTTGAGGAGGCGCTGAAGGGAGACACCGGCTGGTATTGCTTGCCGGGTGGAGCCTATTCGTGCCAAGGCATCTGCTTGCTCATTGTCGGTTCTTGGCACATGAAGGAACTCGCACCCTTCGAAGTATCCACTGATTTGCTGGCGAGGAAGCGGTAGCTCGCCATATTTGCATCCTTGGCGTCCCAGTCACCAGAAGACTACTGGACCACCAAGTCGGAGTCGCCGTAGCACAGGATCCGGCGGATGCCGATCTCTTTGGCCAACCGGAGGCCGTGTATTAGTGCTTCGTACTCGGCCACATTGTTGGAGGCGGCAAAGTGGATTTGCAATGTGTATCTGAGCTTGTCGCCTTTGGGAGAGGTGAGGACGATGCCGGCTCCCAAACTGGTGCACATCTTTGAGCCATGAAAGTGCATCCGCCAATGAGTGGAGTCCAGAGCTGGCGGCATGTACTGGGTCCCGGCGCAGTCGACGAGGAAGTCGGCTAGTGCTTGGGACTTGATGGCGGTGCGGGGCTGGTAGAAGATGGTGTAGGGGTCCAACTCGATGGCCCATTTGGCCACTCGACCGGATCTCTGTTGCCAATGATCTCAGTGAGTGGGGCAGTGCAGACAACCGTGATCGGGTGCTCTTGAAAGTATGGCTTCCGCTTCTTGGCGGCAAAGTGCACGCCGTAGCACATCTTCTGATAGTGGGGGTAGTTCTGCTTTGAGGTTGACAGCACCTCGCTCAAATAGTACATCGGCCTCTGGACCGGCTATGCCTTTCCATCCTCCGGGCGCTCCACCGCTATGACTGTGCTGATCACCCGGCTGGTGGCAGCGATGTAGAGGTACATGGGCTCTTTAGCAGTCGGAGCCGCCAGGACAGGCGGCGTGGTCAACATCTTTTTCAGCTGGAGAGAAGCTTCATCCGCCTTGTCATTCCACTCGAAATGAGTGGTCTTCTTCATGAGCTGGTACAGGGGAAGAGCCTTCTCGCCCAGCCGACTGATGGATGCCAAGCAGCCGGTGAACTTCTGGATGTCTCGCAGTCGGGTAGGCTTCTCCATCCTCTCGATGGATTTGATCTTCACAGGGTTGCACTCAATGCCGCGTTATGAGACCAGGAAGCCAAGGAGCTGGCCGGCTGGTACTCCGAACACGCACTTTTCTGGGTTGAGGTTGATTTGAAATCGGCGCATATTTTCAAAGGTTTCCTTGAGATCTTCGAGGAGTGTACTGCGCTTCTCCATCTTCACCACAATATCGTCTACGTAGACATGGGAATTTCCGCCGAGTTGCTTGAGGAGGCATTTCTGCATGCAACGCTGAAACGTGGCACTGGCATTTCTCAGGCCGAATGTCATGGTCAGGTAGCAGAAGGCTCCGAATGGTGTGATGAAGGCGGTCTTCAGTCGGTCTGTCGGGTTCAACTTGATCTGGTGGTATCCTGAGTAGGCATCCAAAAAGCTCAACAGCTCGCATCCGGCTGTGGAGTATATCACTTGGTCAATCCTTGGCAAAGCAAATGGATCTTTCGGGCAGGCCTTGTCGAGGCTGGTGTAATCAATGCACATGCACCACTTGTTGTTCTTCTTCAGTACAAGGACTGGGTTGGCAAGCCATTCTAGGAAGAAAACTTCCATGATGAAGCCGGCTGCCAACAGACGGGCGATCTCTTCTCCAATGATTCTTCCCTTCTCCTCCGACAGTCGGCGGAGGGGTTACTTGACTGGCTTAGCATCTTCTCTGACATGTAGCTTGTGCCCGGCGAAATCCGTCGGAACACCCGGCATGTCCTTAGGAGACCATGCACAGATGTCCCGATTCTCACGGAGGAAATCGACGAGCTCGCTTTCTTATTTGCTGTTAATGTTTGCACCTATGACAGCGTACCTCTCCGGGTGCTCTGGGTCCAACGGTATCTTCTTTGTCTCCTTGGCCGGCTTGAAGGATCCTTCAGCTTCCGACTCCTTGGGATCAGGGGACATGTCCGGCTGCTTGCTGGCCATGGCCACCAATCGGTCAAGGATCTGTTTCTCGGCAGCGACCACAAGGGACTCGGCCAGCTGGCTGCTAGCGGCTGCACAGTCGGACGACTTCTGGTAATCCCCGGAGATGGTAATGACTCCCTTGGTGCTTGGCATCTTCATCTTGAGGAAGGCATAGTGTGGCACCGCCATGAACTTGGCTAAGGCAGGTCGGCCAAGCAGTGGGTGGTACGGGCTTTCCAGGTCAACTACCTCAAACCAGATTGGCTCTCGGCGGAAATGATCTTTGTCCCTGAAGAGGATGTCTATCTTGATCTTGCCGATTGATGAGTGAGAAAGGCCAGGAACTATGCCATGGAAGACAGTCCGACTGGGCAGGAGGTGCTTGGGTTTATCTTCAATTTCTCCATGGTGTCGCGGTACAGGATGTTGATGCTGCTGCCGCCATCTATCAGGATTCGGGAGAAGCGAGCAGCTCGCCTCTCCATAGCAAAGGTTGCTTCCAACACCAAAGCATAAGAACCCGGAGAAGGCATTACTTCCGGGTGGTCAGCTCGGCTCCAGCTGATTGGCTTCTCTTGCCAGTGCATGAACTCTGGGGCTTCAGTGGCTACGACGTTCACCTCTCGGGACTGTTGGCGCCGGCTGCGCTTGTCATCGGCCACACTGGTGAAAACAACATATGCTCCGTGCTCTTCAGGGAATTCATCTTGAATGGCGCCGATTGCTGGGCGGGCCGCCGACTGCTGAGTAGGCGGGGTGGCTGGCTAGCAGGCAGTGGGGGTAGCAGTCCTTCACCCTTGGAGATTCGCGTGAGCCAGTGACACTTCCGAGTGGTGTGGTTGGACGGCTTCGCGCCGCTGAAACTTGCAGGGGGCATCAAGAGTTTGCTCATAGGAGAAGGCGGGCAACCAATTTAGCTTGCCGCCCATCTGACGCTTGGGAGCAGGCTGCCCTTCCGGCTGCTGGCCTTCGACTGTCGCCACCTGCTCGCTGGTGGAAGCTGGCTATGGTGCTTTGCGCATGTTGTCGTTCTGCTACTGCCGCCGACTGGTGTCACCAGCCGGAATCCGAGGAGCTTGAGGAGCCACTTTGCCGGATGCATCAACTTGAATCTCTGTCTTCATGGAGGAGTCGGCCGTGGCATACTTGTCTGCTATGATCAGCAACTCGTCGAGGGTTGCCGGCTCGTCGCAGAGGAGTCGGTGCTTGAGCAGGGTGCCTTCTCGGCACCTGGCAGTGAAGTACTCGATAGCCTGCACTTCGTGCACGCCCTCGCAAGAGTTGCGTAGCTCGGCCCAACGCGTGAGGTAGTCGTGAGTCGATTCGTTGGGGCCTTGAACGCACAAGGAGAGTTGGTGAGGCTTGGGCGGCCGCTTGTACGTGCTGGTGAAGTTGCAAACGAAAGCTTCGGTGAAATCTACCTAGCTGTTTATGCTGCGGGGCTTCAGGCTGTTCAGCCATGTCCGGGCGGTGCCCTGGAGCATGAGTGGAACGTACTTCAAAGCAACGTGCTTGTTGCCGTTTGCAATGCTGACGGCTATGGAGTAGTCGATCAACCAGTCTTCCGACTTCACGGAGCCGGTGTACTTGGGCGTATCTCTTGGGAGTGTGAACCCTTTGGGGAAGGGCTCATAACGGATGCGGGGGCCGAAACAGGGCAGCGCGTCTTCTTCTTCTAGCGCCAGGGATCGGTTGAGGCGGTCGATCCAGTGGCAGCCATCGTTCTCTCTGACTCCTTCTCGGCGTCCAAGGCGGTCGCCGAGTGTCAGGTGGTCAATAGTCGGCAGGGAGGTGCACCTCTCCCTGCGGGGAGGAGGGGGAGGCGGACAGTCGTCCCGTCGTTCCACTGCTCTTGGGCGGCCGTCTTGGTCGCGCTCAATGGTGATGCGAGTCCGGCTGCGGCTGGCAGCCGGCTCCTTGTCTCTTCTATCACGGACGCCGCCAGTCGGTGTCCGGGACGTCGTGCCTTGATCTCGGCGAGGAGGCGGGTTGTCATTCCGCCGGTTGGGTGCTTCAGTGCGGCAGCCGGCTCCTTGCTGCTCGGCAGCCGCATCAATGAGCCGCTGAACACGCTCCATCATGTGGCGACGCTCGTCGCCCTCGAGCTGGTCCACCTCGTCTTCTGCCGCCTGGGCAGCTCATATATTCTCCGCAGGCGTGGCGTAGACAGGGCGATCTGCCCCGAACATGCTGGCAATGGCCGCGCCATGCTGCCGGACTGTGCCGATGTGGCTGGGCCTGCCAGGAGCCAGCGTGCCGCCAACGGCGCGGTCCATCTCACGCTGGTAAGCCTCCGAAAGGCGTCTCATGCTGGCTAGCTTCTTGGCGCTTTCGACGAGCTGGACGCGGCGTGCTTCCAGCGTCATAGCGTCGGCGTATTTTGGGATGGGTGCAGACAGGTCTTGCAACGCCGCCTCGAGCGGGTCTCGGGCACCGTCACTGAAAACTCCATCATGGCTAATGACGAGCACCTCCGTGACGGTGCTGCCGCCGCTGTCGGCACGGGGGAGGGGATCATCAACGACCACCACGTTGGTGGGGAATGCGTCGAGCGACGCCGTGTTGGAGTCGACGAGCATCGGGTCGGTGGAGCCAACCGACTCTAAGTCGACGGCCGGCTCGTTGGCGACTTGGAGCTGGTCGAGGAGGCTGACAAGGCGGTTCTCAGGGCCGTCAGTGCCTGCGTCGAACGCAGGCTCGTCGAAGAGGTGGATCTTGCCAACAAGGTCGGCGAGGCAGCTTGCCGGGCAGGCGACCTCCGCGCCAAGCAACGCGTCGGTGCAAACACCATCCGGCATGCCTGGCTGGCTGTGCTCGCCAGGGAGGAAGAGGGTTCCCGTCCAGAATAGATCTGCGGACGATGGTGCACCTAGCCCCACGGTGGGCGCCAAATGTCGGGGGTTTGGTGCGACATATGCCAAAGGATGGCTTATCATGATGGGGGCTAGTAAGGTGTCGCTGGTGCCAGGAAGCGGGATGAGGTGAAGACATGCACGCCGGCGAATCTTACCCAGGTTCGGGGCTCTCCGTGGAGATAACACCCCTAGTCCTGCTCTACGGGGTGTCCGCATGATCACTCAAGCGACAATGGTGGCTACAAGCTTGCTCCTTGAGCTGTTTCTCTAGAGGGGGAAGGAGAGCAAGTCTAGCCCTAGCTTCCTCTCTCTATGTGGGTGTGTGGGTGAACAAGAGGCTGAACCCTTTGCATGGGTGCCCTGGGGGGTTTATATAGGCCTACCCCCCGGGGGTACAATGGTAATCCGGCCGAGTGTAGGCCCGAGCCGTCAGTGTCTCTGGTCGCCAGCTTCTCCGCTGGCCGGTGGGTCCCGCCGTCTGTCGGGTACTTGGCCGACAGGCCATACCCGCCACTTGCGGGTCCTGCCGGCTGCCCGATACTGTAGCAATGCAGCTAATGATATGTACATGCTTTGTCGGGGGAGGCGTGGCTACAGTGTCGCCGCCTGGCGGGCGTTCACTGGAGCCATTCCCCATATTGTCGGGTTAATGGCGCACGGGTCCCCAAGAGGGGGAGGGCCGCCTGGTCATCTGCCGACTCCTGCGGAGCCAACTGGCCAGGGAGGGCCGCCTTCTGGTCTTCTCGTTGTCAAGTGGAGCCCGCCGCCTGCGGGCCGTACCGACAACCCGTCGTGGGGGCACAACCCCCTCTGATAGGGGTGACATCAGGGTCAGCGTGGCGACAGTGCTGCGCCGAACGGAGGAGCCCCGCTTGGTACGGCGTACTGTGGCCTCGCTATGCCCTGGCTAGGGGGCGGCGGGGAATGCCGTAGCCACGCCCCGTCTCGTCGTATTTATGAGGGTGCAAACTCTGAGAGTGCTTGGGGCCGCCTGCTGGGAGCCGACCTCTTCAGAGGCCGCCTATCAGGAGTCGGCTTATCTTGAGGCCGTCTTCTGGGCCATGCCGCTTTCTAGCAGCCGGCCGCCTGGACCAGCCGACGGCGAGAAGGCGGCACTTTGGTCTTGGATTCTTGAGGGGCGCAGTCGGCCTTGATGTCTTGAAACGCCATGGGGAGCAGATGAGACTACCCGTGGCTAATTACTCCAAGACGTTTGTTGACTCTCTGAGAGAATTGATGTGGTAAACCGTGTTCTTGTTTGGATCAATGAATACCAACATCCAGTGATTGCTACATATTAAGAAAGCCATGAACTTACGAATTATGTCGAAATCTGAAAGACAATCAGTGTATGCGTTGTTGTTTACTTGACTTACCGTTCATGATATGGCAAGAGAAATGATCCTGCATGGGACCTGTTTTCGAAGAGACGGACGACCGTGTTAACGGCCCAGTCCAGGTCCTTACCATGTATTGTTGTGCCATTTGCTAATTCAGGATCTATGAAATACACACTCTCCCTTTTTCTTCTCTGGGCGTTCAATCCCTTGAGAGGAATAAAATGTAGTTAGCTATTTATCATTTACACCCTTGTATGGAGAAGTTGATCAGAGTTTGTTAAGTACTTACAAAATCAGGCATCTAACAAGAGTGGCATCGAGCTCATTGAAGTTGAAGAAGAGATGTAAATCCTCGAAACTCACATTGATGGAACCAGCATCGTGTCAGAAATGATCTCTGTTGTAGTGGACTAGCAAACCATGATGACCTTCTGACATTAGATCCATGCAATATTCATGTAACTCGCGGCAACTGGAACTACACTCATCAAAGTATTCGCCAACAAGAAATGGCTGGCCATGGATGTAATAGCGTGCTTGAAGTACGTCTGCTTTACTTTTAGCTAGCAACAAACATACTTCATCATCCATGCCGTTAGAAATAATATTACTCCCCGATTCGAACAAGCTGTTGTTAGTTTGGTTCTGGGCGATGAGTGCTTTAAGTAAGAGGCAATCGTTCTCTTTCCTCTTCACTTTCGCGCTGCGCTTCCTCGGGGGTGTAGCCTTTTTAACCACTTCCTTCTTGGTACTTGAAGCATTTCTAGCAGAACGTCTGGTTGCCTGCAAGGTAGACTGCCGAGCAGACGGTGAAGCTTGGACGGACTGCTTAGTAGACGGTTTATCTATGCCAGACCGCTGAGCTGGCGGTGCTGCTGTGACGGACTGCTGGGCTGTAGGAGCAGAGGCATCGGACTGCTGACCATGCGTTGAAGCTATGTCGGGTTTCTGCGCAGGTGGTGCTAACTTTTCAGTGTGCTGAGGAGGCCATGCCAACGCATTGGTTTGCTGAGCAGGAAGTGCTGATGCATTGGTATGCTGATCACGCGACTGTGGACCGACGGACTGATGAGTAGTCGGTTCTAGACCTATAGACTGCTTAGCAGCGGTTCCGAAGCATCAGATTGCTTAGGAGTCCGTTCCACCAGGTTGGTCTGCTGAGCATGTGCTGCAGCTGGGTCTCCCCCCGCTGCTTCAGCGACCGGCATCTGAACTGATGGTGCGTCTTCAGCAGTTGTAGGCCTTGCCACTGGCTGCTTTGGGGTGGAGGATGACATGGCATGTACGCCACAAAGTCGGGCCGGCTGATCATAGGTTGATGCATTAGCCCGCGAGAGCTGCTGTGGCAAGGAAAGCGTCACCGGTTGAGGGACGATAGTGGTTACTCTTGGCGGGGCTTCAGGGATCTCATCAATGAACTCTATTTCCTTTCATGGCCACTGGATGTGATGTAATAGTGTTTCTCCCAAGGTCCTTTGCTCATCGAAGTCTCCTAGGACATTCTTCAGGGAAAATTCATTGAATCCAGGCTTTACTTCAGTCACGTAGCACTTCACACAGCCCGGCTTCAATGGCACATTGCCCAATAAGAGGCCATCTTCCAAGAAGGGTGGGCAAACCCAAGCTGTTGCACATTTTAATGTACCTTCATAATGTGTAAGCACGCCCTTCAGTCTGTCTTTCATTCCAGATAGATCAGATATAACATCATCACAAGCAGCTGCAGTCTCAGTGTCGCTGGGGTCAGCTGATGCACAACTACTCTTGTGCAGTGTTGTCGCGCAATAAGCAACATCCTCCATGCCTGCCTCGCCTCCCATCTGCTGCCTATCTGTCAGTGTTAGAGTCTTCTACATCATCATTGACTTCTCAACATCCTTTGAAACAGCGGGATAAATGTCCTTCCTCAACCTTTCATACAATGCATTCTGCTTCATTTCACTCCTCGCTTTTTTCATGCTGAGCCTCTCTTCTTTGCTGAGTGTGAAAGCCCTCTTGTGCAGGACATTAACACCAATACCCCTTGCACGGCCAGTGGCTCTTTTGTTTCTAGAGCAACGGATAGAATCTCACATGGCCCCGAGTTCCTGTAGAACCTCCAGGGATCTTGGAAGCCTCTAACATCACTTGATACAGTTTGGCGTCACACGAGTTTTCAAAGTAATAAGTTCCGTCATCATGCCTCTTTGCACATGTCCGCAAGTAGTCTCTGGCGCGTTGGCCCCTGATTTCACTAAAGGCCGGATTCCCACCCGCCGCTACTACTTCTTTGTCCTCCTGGTCCCATATCAGTTTCATGCCGTAGTATCCTGCCACACCCATACGGTGGGGGTGTATGTTCTTCTTCTGAAGTTCCGATTGCTTGAAACTCTTCTCGGCAAACTCTTTAGTTGCCCTGACCCTGTTGAATTCTGCCCAGTCTGCCTTCGTAATTTGGGGGTATGCGGGGATTGGGTCCTTGCCTTCACTCAAGTACTTCTTGTACAGCACGTGCTTCCAGTTTCTCCAAGCATCCCTAGCCTTCTTCAGTGCAGCGTGTTCCACCTGCATCCTCCACTACTCTGGAACATTGAAGTGATCCATGATCTCCTAGACTATCCTTCACCGTGTTTCTGTGTCAGCCTTCCGAAACCCCGGCAGATTAATGTTGAGCCTTGCCCTGCCAACAAATCCACACACACTCCCGAACCTCGTGCGTGCTTTATCTGGTTTAGTTGGAGCCCACGACTTTAAATCAATCTCGGTTACTTCATATACACCATTGGGCTGGTGTGTGGTCTTCCTTGGAGCGTTCCTCCGTGTCCTGACTGGAAGGGTAATTGCTGTAGCTCTATCCCGTTCAAGATTACTTGATCCCTCACAATCTACTGAAGACCTAGGTTTGTCCAAATCAGATGAAGATACATCGCCTGAAGCATGAGTGCTGTCGCTGGTACTCGGCATCTACAGAGAACACATGCGAAACTTAGGAAAGGAGGATAAGCATAAAACTAACAACTTGGTATCAAGCTTTCCAAACTTGCCATGCAATAATTCAGAAAATGTATGGCTAATTTGTGAACTTTGTGTGACTCGGGCGCCCGTGATCTATAAATAGGCAGTAACTTATTGGAACAAATACAACTTATATGTAGTAAGGAAGGTAGATAATGAACATATATACACTCTCCATTATTTTATTGCCAATTTGGGAACATACGAAACGGAATAGGAAGAGGGATTGCAAGGAAATATGCCTCACCGTGATGGAGAGCAATAACTAACAGGCTTCTTAATGCAAACCCGGCCGGACCACATGAGAGGCGAGGGTTACTGCATCGATATGCTCGAGGGTGGATGGCGAGCAAATGAAGACGGCGAGGCGCGGGCCGCAGCGTGTTGGGAACAGCAGTGGAGGTAGGCTTGATGCCGAAGAGCGGGCACACGGCCGGGGTGAGCACGGCGTCGTCGGAGAGGGTTCTGCTGTGGATTTGGGGGAGGGGGGCTGGCGATGGAGATTGGCTGGACTAGTTGAGTGAAACGCGGGTGGACGGTGGGGGGTGTTGGCAGCCTTGGTGAAAAGGGTAAAAAATATCCCCGCTCGCCGCGCACGCGGAAAGGCCTATGCAAACGGTTCCCTCTAAGCGCTCGTGTGCATAAACATAATAATTTCGTTTGAAATGAAGACATACTAATTTTGAAATGAAGACGTGATTTCATCATTTTGCCTCTAAATTTTTCCCACGTAAAGCAATCACAATTATACCATGGGTTTGATTTGCTGGTGCATTTTAGGTCTCGTGTGCTATATGTAAGACATTTTTTGGCATTTACCGTGCATTTTGGCATATAAATAAATTCCTAGCCGGACTGCATTTCCTGTCGAGGGGTTTGGGTTCTGGCCAATCAGAACGCACGACTCAGATCGCGCGCGTAGCAAAGGGGGGCATCGGCCACGGTTTGGTAGGCACACGGCTTTCATGAGTGAACCATGTGCTATTTGAAAACATTTTTTTGTGAGGGGATATTTGAAAATATTTACATGTGCTGTCCAAAGGGATGAGGATCGCCATTCGATCAAGGAGAATCCAACGATGCAGACGTACGATTCGTGGGGTTTGGGTTCTGGCCAATCAGAATGCACGACTCAGATCGCGCGCGTGGTAGAGGGGGGGGCATCGGCCACGGTTTAGTGGACACACAACTTTCATGAGTGAACCGTGTGCTATTTGAAAACATTTGCATTACCTAACATCATGTTTTTGTTTGAATGAACACATGAGTTCATCGTTTCGCCTCCAATTTTTTCCATGGTAAGAAATCACGATTGTACCCTATGGTTTGATTTTCTGGTACATTTTGCCAGGCGGCAGGCCTCGCTAGCAATCTCAAACTTTGAATATGCAAAAAAAAGAGATCTTGTTTCTATGTATATATATATATAGTCGCAACTACACGTGCGTGTTAGCAAGATCATTTGTGTGTCGCTTTGCGAGTTTTCATTCGTTGTGCGAGAAACGGGAAAAAACTTCAAACTATTCGGCCGCAGGGTGCGGCCAGAGGCATAGGCCTTGTTGGTATTTTAATTTCAGGAAATGCATATAGAGTCCGGTGAAATAACGAAAATTATTGTGTCACTGTCGCGTGCTCTCACGATCGCATGGAAAAAATTTGGTAAAGTTTGGCACAAGTTTTGGTGCTTGCACCTTCCATACCGTAGCATCTCAGAAGAAAGATCATAGTTTCCAAAAGGAGATGCGACACTTCAGACTACAAATCGTCAGTTACTAGCTACATCATTCCGGCCCATTTCAGGTCGTCTGCTATGTTTAAGTTATTCTTTGCACTTACCTTGCATTGCATTTTAGTGCATATAATTAATTAACTACATGTGGGTGTTTTAGTTAGGCTATATATACTTAGGCTACTCATAGTGGAGAGTGTCATATACTAGTATCATGCATATATATGTGATACTAGTGTATGATAATACCTTTAATTAATTATAGCGCATAGTATAATACATAGAGTATAGTATCATAGATCATATTTATTGCCATGCATGACACAAATTATCATCGCATTTAACATGATATGGTATCTACCTATATGTTACTCTAACCCTCTCTATATATGTTTAATTCTTTGCCACATCAGCATACTTGCTATTTTCGAGTGTATGACATCGTCGGCTATGATCACTACAAAAAAATACACTTCCGTGATGATACGTGTTTGTCACAGTAGGTCACGTTTTCTGTCATGCATGTACATCCATGACGATTTTATGACAGAATCAAGATAGTCATACCTGTGTTGTTGTAGAAGTGTTCCATGACATTACCAAAATTATCATCATGGAAGTGTCCACTTCCATGACGAAAAATCGCGCATCACAGAAGTGCTTTCGTCAAGGGTGACCGACACGTGGCATCCACCGTAACGGAACACCGTTAAGCTATCGGGTCCGGTTTTGGATCCGATAACCCGTTAACAGCCCGGACTAATGGCGATTTTCCACATGTAAAATCATCATTGGCTGGAGGAAACACGTGTCAGCTCCCCGTTGGCACAGGTGTCACTCATCCAATGGGCGAGATGCGCTTATGAAATGTTGACACGTGGACCGGCCCAAAAGTGGCCCATAAAGTTTAAATGGGCCGGCCCAACTAAAGGCCCATAAGCTTTTGCGGTCCATAATGGGCCGGCCCAGCAAAAGGCCCACGAGATTTTGCAGACCATAATGGGCCGGCCCAGCTAAAGGCCCACAAGATTTTGCGGGCCATAATGGGCCGGTCCAGCTAAAGGGCCGCGAGATTTTGCGGACCATAATGGGCCGGCCTAGCTAAAGGCCCACAAGATTTTGCGGACCATAATGGGCCGGCCCAGCTGAAGGCCCACGAGATTTTGCCGACCATAATGGGCCGGCCCAGCTGAAGGCCCAAAAGATTTTGATGACACTAGTAGGCTGGCCCATTAACAGGCTGCCATGTTTTGGGCCAAATGCGGGCCCATATTTGATCCGGTCCATTAACAGTCTGCCACGTTCCGGGCCCTTTGAGAGGCTTTGGGCTAAATTATGGCCCATATCAGATTCGGCCCGTCAATTGGACGCTATGCTTTTGGGCCCACTTGATAAAGGCCCATTTAGTAATTCAGCCTGATATTAGTTTCGACCTATTAAAGGCCCGTTTAACATTTCGGCCCTATATATATTTCGGCTTGTTAAAAGCCCGTCATATAGTTGGGCCTAACTACGACCCCGTTTGCATCCGGCCTGCTCACAGACGATAATCTGATTGGGCCAAACAAGGACCGAGACAATTTTGGCCTGTTATAAGCCCATGATTTGATTGGTACAATCATGGGCCGGGGTCTATTTTGGCCTGTTGCCGGCCCGTGAGCTGTTCGGCACTTTCCAGGCCCGACCTACTTTTCAGCCTCCTAAAAGCCCATTGAGTTTTCTTGGGAAAATAGGGCCGGCAATTTACTCGGCCTATTAAAGGCCCGAATCTACTAGTGGGCCAGTTTACATTTAGGCCTGTTAACGGACCAAGATGACGGGGCCCATGATGCGGATCATACATAGTGATTTGCATGACGGCCCGATTATGTACCGTAATTTTACGGTTTGGCCGGTTTACTGCGAAGACAGGATATATATGCAGTAAAATAACTGCAGCATCGTGAATAAGGAAAAAACCTAGACTATACAATAAATAAATTACGGCATATTACATCCACTGGGCATCAAAGTTTGCCACTATGATAATAAAGCACAAGCAGACAACAGATTACATACACTGGGCACCAAAGATCGCCACTAGTGCAATTAAACATGCTGACAAAATAATATACAAACCGACAGCACTTCAATAGAGTTCAAGAAAGGTTAATCCTGCTCGGGAGCTGCAGCGCAAGCAGCTGAGCAAGCTGATGAGACTGCACTTGTTTGACACTTATATCCTCCTCACTGTGAAAGGTAAACAAGCGGACAGATGACAGGTTTTGCACATATAAGTATCAGTGCTGACAATTCATCACATTTCTTACTGACGAATAAGGTGACACAGTTTAAAATAGCATTAACACAATATGGTATTGTTCAGGTCAAGACATGGCAGGAAATGACATTGTGAAGGAGTTGGCAGCTTCACGACACCACTGGATTACAGATCAAGAACTCATAAGTATCAATGGTTAATGTGCTGTCAATTTATCCCATTTCAGATTGGAAAAATAAGATCACTTGCTCTGTATAGTTTAATTTACATGGTATGAAGAAGGAACTTGGTTGTACAACTGAAAACTTAAATTGAGAAGGACAAACTTTTGTTTATGAAGTACATAATAAACTTTAAACATGCAATTTGATGCAAAGACCAAAAATAAACAGCTGTTGCAGTCATGCCTAACCAAATATACACAACAAAGTTTGAAGGCTTGAGAAGGACAAACTTACATTATTGGTGAAGGCAGGCTCTATAAAGCCCTTGTCCATGCTGATGGGGGGGGGCAATTCAAGAAGTTTACCACAGAATCTTCTTCATAAGCATTGCCTTTATTCTACATTTGGTTTAGAGTAAATATAGATGTGACAATATAAGAAAAAATGGAGAATATTTAAGATAAGATGAAGAGTTATGCTACATAACCAAGTAGCTATAAATGTAAGTACAACAATACAGGCAAAAGGTACAGCCAAGAGCAATGCAGAGCTAAACTTCTTCAGTACCATCGGTGTTATCCAACCTTATGGTAAGAGTAAATATAGATCTTATGTGTAGAAAATGGAGGGAAAAGGAAAATAAGCTGCAGAGTGATGATACATGAACAACTACCTGTCAATATAAGTACACTGATAAAGGACAGCAGGTACTTACAAGAACAATGCAGAGCTAAAAAATTTCATTGGCATTGGATATATTCTACACAAATCTAACCATTCATATAGATCAGATAATTTGGAGCGAACAATTGATAAGCAAACTATCATGCATACTGCTGTCACATAATGAACCAGGTATGTATGCAAGTACAGTGATACAGGAAAATAGGTACTAACAAGAGCAAAGCAGCGGGCAGCATATTTGCGATATCCTGTCGTTCTTTTCAAACTGGAATTCCTTTTCGAGCAGATTTCCTGCAAAAAAGATCCGTAAGGCACATGTGGAAAAGTAGAAGTTCAAATTGTCATGCGATATCATAGACAGTACATCATCCTCGGAACGACCAGTGCTTTGATGACCAACAATTATAGGGGATCTATCGTAGTCCTTTCGATAAGTAAGAGTGTCGAACCCAATGAGGAGCAGAAGGAAATGATAAGCGGTTTTCAGCAAGGTATTCTCTGCAAGTACTGAAATAAGTGGTAACAGATAGTTTTGTGATAGGATAATTTATAACGAGCAACAAGTAACAAAAGTAAATAAAGTGCAGCAAGGTGGCCCAATCCTTTTTGTAGCAAAGTACAAGCCTGAACAAACTCGTATATAGAGAAAAGCGCTCCCGAGGACACATGGGATTTATCGTCAAGCTAGTTTTCATCACGTTCATATGATTCACGTTCGGTACTTTGATAATTTGATATGTGGGTGGACCGGTGCTTGGGTGTTGTTGTTACTTGAACAAGCATCCCACTTATGATTAACCTCTATTGCAAGCATCCGCAACTACAACAAAAGTATTAAGGTAAACCTAACCATAGCATGAAACATATGGATCCAAATCAGCCCCTTACGAAGCAACGCATAAACTAGGGTTTAAGCTTCTATCACTCTAGCAACCCATCATCTACTTATTACTTCCCAATGCTTTCCTCTAGGCCCAAATAATGGTGAAGTGTTATGTAGTCGACGTTCACATAACACCACTAGAGGATACACAACATACATCTCATCAAAATATCGAACGAATACCAAATTCACATGACTACTAATAGCAAGACTTCTCCCATGTCCTCAGGAACAAACGTAACTACTCACAAAGCATGTTCATGTTCATAATCAGAGGGATATTAATATGCATAAAGGATCTGAACATATGATCTTCCACCAAATAAACCAACTAGCATCAACTACAAGGGGTAATCAACACTACTAGCAACCTACTAGTACCAATCCCGGACTTGGAGACAAGAATTGGATACAAGAGATGAACTAGGGTTTTGAGAGGAGATGGTGCTGGTGAAGATGTTGATGGAGATTGCCCTCTCCCGATGAGAGGAGCGTTGGTGATGACGATGGCAATGATTTCCCCCTCCCGGAGGGAATTGTCCCCGGCAGAACAGCTCTACCGGAGCCCTAGATTGGTTCCGCCTCGTGGCGGCGGAGTCTCATCCCGAAAGGTTGCTTATGTTTTTTCCCTCGACGAAATACTTCATATAGCAGAAGATGGCCACCAGAGAGCCAACAGGGGCCCACGAGGCAGGGGCGCGCCCTGGGGGTAGGGCGCGCCCCCCACCCTCGTGGACAGGTGGTGGCCCCCCTGACGTATTTCTTTCGCTTGGTATTTTTTATTATTTCCAAAAATGACTTTCGTGGAGTTTCAGGACTTTTGGAGTTGTGCAGAATAGGTCTCTAATATTTGCTTCTTTTCCAGCCCGGAATTCCAGCTGCCGGCATTCTCTCTCCTTATGTAAACCTTGTAAAATAAGAGAGAATAGGCATAAGTATTGTGACATAACGTGTAATAACAGCCCATAATGCAATAAATATCGATATAAAAGCATGATGCAAAATGGACGTATCAACTCCCCCAAGCTTAGACCTCGCTTGTCCTCAAGCGGAAGCCGATAACGATAAATATGTCCACATGTTTAGAGGTAGAGGTGTCGATAAAATAAAATACGGACATGAGGGCATCATGATTATTCTCATAACAACAACATATATGGATATTGTCATATGATTTCTTATGCTCAAGTAATAATATATTCACAATGCAGAGTATGAATCAGAAGCTTTATTGAGAACTAATAAACTATAATCTTAGTCATTGAAGCAATCACAATTTATCATAACATCAGAAAGAGTCTATGTCAGAGCTTTCTAGCAAGTCATCATACTCAACTATCATTTAGTCTTTCATAATTGCTAACACTCACGCGATACTTGTGGTTACGGAGTTTAAACCGGACACAGAGAAAGATATGGGCTTATAGTTTCGCCTCCCAACCTTTTACCTCAGGGGTAATGTCAACAATAATAACTCATGCTGACTTACTCCAATTAGATATATCTATCAGGATCTTTCCAACATCCCGTGCTTGCCAAAGGATAAAATGTAAAAAGGAAAGGTGAAGATCACCATGACTCTTGCATAAGGTAGAAGATAATAGTAACAGATAGGCCCTTCGCAGAGGGAAGCAGAGGTTGCCATGCGCTTTCAGGGTTGGATGCACAAAATCTTAATGCGAAAGAACGTCACTTTATATTGCCACTTGTGATATGAACCTTTATTATGCAGTCCGTCGCTTTTATTTCTTCCACATCACAAGATCGTATAAAGATTATTTCCTCCACACCAATCAATCATACACATTTAGAGAGCAATTTTTATTGCTTGCACCTATGACAACTTACTTGAAGGATCTTACTCAATCCATAGGTAGATATGGTGGACTCTCATGGCAAAACTGGTTTAAGGGTTTTTGGAAGCACAAGTAGTATCTCTACTTGGTGCTAAGAATTTGGCTAGCATGAGGGGGAAAGGCAAGCTCAACATGTTGGATGATCCATGACAATCTATTTTATCTCAGATATAAGAAAACATAACCCATTACATTGTCTTCCTTGTCCAACATCAACTCTTTAGCATGTCATATTTTAATGAGTGCTCCCAATCATAAAAGATGTCCAAGATAGTATATATTTATATGTGATACCTCTCTTTCTTTATTACTTCCTATTAATTGCAACGATGACCAAAGCTATGTTTGCCAACTCCCAACAATTTTAATCATCACACTCTTTCTATGTGAAGTCATTACTCTCAATAAGATCAATATGATCTCTTTATTTCTTTTTATTTTTTCTCTTTTATTTTATTCACTCAAGATCATAGCAAGATAATCAAGCCCTTGACTCAACACTAATCTTTATTATATAGCTCACATACTCGATTACATAGAGAGATCATAAAGCAAAACTCAAAACTAGATCATGCCATAAACTTTATTCTACTAAATCAAAATACTACTAATAGGATCGAACTAAGAAAAACGGTAAAGATAGGAGATGTGGTTGTGATACGATACCGGGGCATCTCCCCCAAGCTTGGAAGTTGCCAAGGGGAGTGCCCATACCCATGTGATTATGTCTCCTTTGCTGGTGAAGAAGGTGGCGGTGTTGTTGATGATGCGGGCTTGTCGTCCATCTTCCAAGGCATAGGCTCACCATCATAGAAGGACGATCGAGTCTCCGGGATCCTCAAATTTGCAGCCAAACTCATACTTTTGAATCTATATTCATACTAACAATTTTGGTTTTGCAGGTCATAGATTTGGGCTTGAAGGTGTTTGATCTTCTCGTGAAGCTTGAAGATGGTCTCCCCGATGTTGTCGGCATCCAGCTTGTGGTTGTTGGTGAAATCCGTGATCATCATGTGGTTGGAGTTGAGTCCACGTTCCACCATCCCCTGGCACTTGAAAACTTGTTGCTCCATTGCTTCGAGCCTCGTCTCCACGCTTTCGGTCCCCTTCGGTCCCTCAACATCGTGGATGTGCAGCAACCCATCACACATCTCAATGGTTTGAGGGTGTCGCAGCACCTCCGCGAGGTAAGGCTTGATGACCTTCTCGAAGAACTTGTCCTTGGGGGTACTTGGAGACGTCATGATAAGAATTGTCACAAAAACAGCTCGAAACAAGAACAGAGAATATTTGCGTGATACAGGAGTCAAAACTTTCGGGAGAATATATAATGAATTTTTACCGACCAAAAATATGTTACGTGCAAGAAAACGGAATCCGGAGAGCACACGAGGTGCCCACGAGGTAGGGGGCGCGCCCTCCACCCTCGTGGGGCCCTCGTGTCCTTCTCGGACTACTTCTTATTTTTCTATTTTTCTAAATATTCCAAAACAAAGAAATATTGCCTTAAAAACTGTTTTGGAGTCGGTTTACTTGCCGTACCACATACCTATTCCTTTTCGAAGTCTGAAACATTCCGGAAAGTGTCTCTTATGTATTCCTCCGGGGTTACGGTTTCAATAACATTGATTTCAACATTTATAGGATTACCTGAGATATAATGTTTGATTCTTTGAACGTTCACCACCTTCGGATTTGTGCCTTCGAAGTTGTTGATTTTTATGGCACCGGAATGATAGACCTCCTCGATAACGTAAGGGCCTTCCCATTTAGAGAGAAGTTTTCCTGGAAAAAATCTTAAACGAGAGTTGTATAGCAATACATAATCACCTACATTAAACTCACGCTTTTGTATCCTTTTGTCATGCCATCTTTTAACTTTTTCTTGGAACAACTTGGCATTTTCATAGGCTTGGGTTCTCCATTCATCGAGTGAGCTAATGTCAAATAACCTCTTCTCACCGGCAAGTTTGAAATCATAGTTGAGCTCTTTGATAGCCCAATAAGCCTTATGTTCTAGTTCGAGAGGTAAGTGACATGCTTTACCATAAACCATTTTATACGGAGACATACCCATAGGATTTTTATATGCAGTTCTATAGGCCCATAATGCATCATCAAGTTTCTTGGACCAATTCTTTCTAGATCTATTAACAGTCTTTTGCAAAATTAATTTGAGCTCTCTATTACTCAATTCTACTTGACCACTAGACTGTGGGTGATAAGGAGATGCAATTCTATGATTAACGTCATACTTAGCAAGCATTTTACGAAAAGCACCATGAATAAAGTGTGAACCACCATCAGTCATTAAATATCTAGGGACTCCAAACCTTGGAAAAAATAACTTCTTTAAGCATTTTAATAGAAGTGTTATGATCAGCACTACTAGTTGGAATAGCTTCTACCCACTTAGTAACGTAATCAACAGCAACTAAAATATGTGTATAACAATTTGAGGCAGGAAAAGGTCCCATATAATCAAAGCCCCAAACATCAAATGGTTCAATAACGAGTGAATAGTTCATAGGCATTTCTTGACGTTTACTAATATTACCAATTCTTTGACATTCATCACAAGATAAGACAAATTTACGGGCATCCTTGAAGAGAGTAGGCCAATAAAAACCGGATTGCAATACCTTATGTGCAGTTCTATCTCCAGCGTGGTGTCCTCCATAAGATTCGGAGTGATACTTGCGTAGGATCTGTTCCTGTTCATGCTCAGGTACACAACGTCTAATAACACCATCTACTCCTTCTTTATAAAGATGTGGGTCATCCCAAAAGTAATGTCTCAAATCATAGAAAAACTTTTTCTTTTGCTGGCATGTGAAACTAGGTGGTATAAATTTAGCAACAATGTAATTAGCATAATCAGCATACCATGGAGCTGTACGAGAAGCATTTATGATATTTAATTGCTCATCAGGAAAGCTATCATCAATAGGTAGTGGGTCATCAAGAACATTTTCTAACCTAGACAAGTTGTCTGCAACGGAATTCTCAGCTCCCTTTCTATCAATAATATGCAGATCAAATTCTTGTAGCAAGAGAACCCATCTAATAAGTCTAGGTTTAGCATCTTTCTTTTCCATAAGGTATTTAATAGCAGCATGATCAGTGTGAATAGTTACTTTAGAATCAACAATATAAGGTCTGAACTTATCACAAGCAAATACAACTGCTAAGAATTCTTTTTCAGTAGTAGCATAATTTCTTTGAGCATTGTCTAGAGTCTTACTAGCATATTGAATAACATTTAATTTCTTATCAACTCTTTGCCCTAGAACAGCACCTACAACATAATCACTAGCATCACACATAATTTCAAAGGGTAAATTCCAATCAGGTGGCTGAACAATAGGTGCAGAGATCAATGCTTTCTTAAGTATTTCAAATGCTTCTACACAATCATCATAAAAAACAAATGGTATATCTTTTTGTAATAAATTAGTCAGAGGCCGAGAAATTTTGGAGAAGTCCTTAATGAACCTCCTATAAAAACCGACGTGACCAAGGAAACTTCTTATACCTTTGATGTCCTTGGGACATGGCATCTTTTCAATAGCATCAACCTTGGCTTTATCAACTTCAATACCTCTTTCAGAAACTTAATGCCCCAAGACAATACCTTCATTAACCATAAAGTGGCACTTTTCCCAATTCAAGACAAGATTAGTTTCTTCACATCTCTGCAAAACTCGATCAAGGTTGCTCAAGCAATCATGAAAAGAGGATCCATAGACGGAGAAGTCGTCCATGAAAACCTCACAAATCTTTTCACAAAAGTCAGAGAATATAGCCATCATGCATCTTTGAAAGGTAGCAGGTGCATTACATAAACCAAAAGGCATACGTCTATAAGCAAAAGTACCAAAAGGGCAAGTAAAAGTAGTCTTTGATTGATCATTGGCTGACACAGGTATTTGAGAGAAACTAGAATAACCATCTAGAAAGCAAAAATGTGTATGTTTAGATAATCTTTCTAGCATTTGATCGATAAAAGGTAAGGGGTAATGATCTTTCTTAGTAGCTTTATTTAATTTGCGGAAATCAATTACCATCCTATAACCTGTAATAATTCTTTGCGGAATCAATTCATCTTTATCATTAGGAACGACGGTAATACCTCCCTTCTTAGGGACACAATGGACATGACTTACCCACTGACTATCAGCAACGGGATAAATTATACCTGCCTCAAGGAGCTTTAGTATTTCTTTTCTTACCACTTCTTTCATCTTAGGATTCAGCCGTCGTTGATGATCCCGAACTGGTTTGGCATCTTCTTCCAAATTTATTTTATGTTGACATAGAGTGGGACTAATGCCCTTAAGATCATCAAGAATATATCCAATAGCAGCACGGTGCTTGCTCAGAATTTTCAATAATCTCTCTTCTTCATGCTCTAAAAGGTTAGCACTAATAATAATAGGATATATCTTTTTCTCATCAAGATAAGCATATTTAAGAGTATCAGGCAACGGTTTAAGCTCAAACACGGGATCACCCTTGGGTGGAGGAGGATCACCTAGGATTTCAATAGGCAAATTGTGTTTCAGGATAGGTTCCTATTTGAAGAATACTTCTTCTATTTCCCTTCTTTCATTCATAAACACATCATTTTCATGGTCTAGCAAATATTGTTCTAAAGGATCACTAGGAGGTACGGCAATAGAAGCAAGACCAATAATTTCATCCTTACTAGGCAATTCTTCTTCACGGTGTTGTCTACGAAATTTAGAAAAGTTGAACTCATGAGACATATCACCTAAGCCGATAGTAACAACATCCTTTTCGCAATCTATCCTGGCATTAACGGTGTTCAAGAAGGGTCTACCAAATATAATGGGAAAAAAGCTATCTTGTGGGGAACCAAGAACAAGAAAATCAACAGGATATTTAGTTTTCCCACACAAGACTTCAACATCTCTAACAATCCCCATTGGTGAAATAGTATCTCTATTGGCGAGTTTAATTGTAACATCAATATCTTCTAACTCAGCAGGTGCAATATCATGCTTAATTTATTTGTATAAGTCAATAGGTATGGCACTAGCACTAGCACCCATATCACATAAGCCATGATAACAATGATCTCCTATTTTAACAGAAATAACAGGCATGACTACCACAGGTCTATGTTTATCTTTAGCACAAGGTTTGGCAATTCTAGCAGTTTCACCGCAGAAATAAATAACATGCCCATCAATATTATCAGCCAAGAGATCTTTAACAATAGCAATATTAGGTTCAACTTTAACTTGCTCAGGAGGTGTATAAGTCCTAATATTGCTTTTACGAACAACAGTTGAAGCTTTAGCATGATCCTTTATCCTAATAGGAAAAGGTGGTTTCTCAACATAAGAAGTAGGAACAATAGGATCATTATAGGTGACAATCTTTTCTTCAACTTTAATAGGTGCAGCTACTTTTACTTCTATGGGAGGATGATATTTAAAACACTTCTCCTTGGGGAGATCAACATAAGTAGCAAAAGATTCACAGAAAGAAGCTAGTATCTCAGAGTCAAGTCCATATTTAGTGCTAAACTTACGGAAAACATCGGTATCCATAAAAGATTTAACACAATCAAACTTAGGTGTCAGACCTGACTCCTTACCTTCATCGAGATCCCAACCTTCAGAGTTGCGTTTAATTCTATCCAATAAATTCCATTTGAATTCAATAGTCTTCATCATAAAAGAGCCAGCACAAGAAGTATCGAGCATGGTGCGATTGTTATCAGAAAGCCGAGCATAAAAACTTTGAAGAATTATTTCTCTTGAGAGCTCATGATTGGGGCATGAATATAACATTGATTTAAGCCTCCCCCAAGCTTGAGAGATGCTTTCTCCTCGCGAGGCCAAAAATTATATATAATTGCGATCACGATGAACAAGATGCATAGGATAAAACTTCTGATGAAATTCCAATTTCAATCGTTTGTAGTTCCATGACCCCGTATCATCACATAGCCTATACCATGTCGATGCATCTCCCTTCAAAGATAAAGGGAAGACCTTCTTCTTAACAACATCACCGGGTATACCTGCAAGCTTAAATAATCCACAAACTTCATCCACATAGATTAGGTGCTCATCAGGATGCTTTGTTCCATCTCCTGCAAAAGGATTAGCTAGCAGTTTTTCTAACATACCCGAAGGAACTTCAAAGGGGACATTTTCATTTTCAATAGGTTCAGTAGGTTGAGGAGCAATTCTTTGCTCTACTGGTCGGGGTGAAGATACCCCAAACAAGCACCTCAGAGGATTACTTTCCATAGTAACAAGTGACGGGAAATTTCAGCACACTATATAAATTTTTCCTTACCAAATTTCACCTACCAAAGGCGCTTCACTCCCCGGCAACGGCGCCAGAAAAGAGTATTGATGACCCACAAGTATAGGGGATCTATCGTAGTCCTTTCGATAAGTAAGAGTGTCGAACCCAACGAGGAGTAGAAGGAAATGATAAGCGGTTTTCAGCAAGGTATTCTCTGCAAGTACTGAAATAAGTGGTAACAGCTAGTTTTGTGATAGGATAATTTATAATGAGCAACAAGTAACAAAAGTAAATAAAGTGCAGCAAGGTGGCCCAATCCTTTTTGTAGCAAAGGACAAGCCTGAACAAACTCGTATATAGAGAAAAGCGCTCCCGAGGACACATGGGAATTATCGTCAAGCTAGTTTTCATCACGTTCATATGATTCACGTTCGGTACTTTGATAATTTGATATGTGGGTGGACCGGTGCTTGGGTGCTGTTCTTACTTGAACAAGCATCCCACTTATGATTAACCTCTATTGCAAGCATCCTCAACTACAACAAAAGTATTAAGGTAAACCTAACCATAGCATGAAACATATGGATCCAAATCAGCCCCTTACGAAGCAACGCATAAACTAGGGTTTAAGCTTCTGTCACTCTAGCAACCCATCATCTACTTATTACTTCCCAATGCCTTCCTCTAGGCCCAAATAATGGTGAAGTGTTATGTAGTCGACGTTCACATAACACCACTAGAGGATAGACAACATACATCTCATCAAAATATCGAACGAATATCAAATTCACATGACTACTAATAGCAAGACTTCTCCCATGTCCTCAGGAACAAACGTAACTACTCACAAAGCATATTCATGTTCATAATCAGAGGGATATTAATATGCATAAAGGATCTGAACATATGATCTTCCACCAAATAAACCAACTAGCATCAACTACAAGGGGTAATCAACACTACTAGCAACCTACTAGTACCAATCCCGGACTTGGAGACAAGAATTGGATACAAGAGATGAACTAGGGTTTTGAGAGGAGATGGTGCTGGTGAAGATGTTGATGGAGATTGCCCTCTCCCGATGAGAGGAGCGTTGGTGATGACGATGGCAATGATTTCCCCCTCCCGGAGGGAATTGTCCCCGGCAGAACAGCTCTGCCGGAGCTCTAGATTGGTTCCGCCAAGGTTCCGCCTCATGGCGGCGGAGTCTCGTCCCGAAAGGTTGCTTATGATTTTTCCCTCGACGAAATACTTCATATAGCAGAAGATGGCCATCGGAGAGCCAACAGGGGGCCCACGAGGCAGGGGGCGTGCCCTGGGGGGGTAGGGCGCGCCCCCACCCTCGTGGATAGGTGGTGGGCCCCCTGACGTATTTCTTCCGCTCAGTATTTTTTTTATTACCAAAAAAGACTTTCGTGGAGTTTCAGGACTTTTGGAGTTGTGCAGAATAGGTCTCTAATATTTGCTTCTTTTCCAGCCCAGAATTGTAAACCTTGTAAAATAAGAGAGAATAGGCATAAGTATTGTGACATAATGTGTAATAACAGCCCATAATGCGATAAATATCGATATAAAAGCATGATGCAAAATGGACGTATCATGCATAAGAAGGTTTTTCCATTCAATGTCTTCTAAATTTAGCACAGGAGACTCACCAGAAATTCGTTTATAGACTTGCCATCAAAGTGTGGTTTCCTCAGGTAACACCGATACTGCTGCAATGCTTCCTTGAAAAGCGCACGCAAGCTTTGCTCGTCATGACTATCCAGATTGACCCTCACCTACTTACAACAATGTAATGTAAATCATAGATGTGTTCAATCAGCAGAAAATAGGGAAATAATCACCATGAATAATAGCACTTACATGTAAGTGGGATAGGAAGATGTGAAAATGGTGTTTGTCTTCACTACAATCTTCCCATGATGGGAATATATGCACGTAGTCCCTAACAACATTGAAAGCATTGTTTTTTAAACCGGGAATAACTGGAATGGGGTTCCAATCTGCAGGATTTGGCCGTCTCTACAGTTGGGATAGGTCTTCGGCCGGTGGACTTGTTGTACTTTTTGCTGTAGTGGGATTTTTCTGTGGTACGGCTGGTGCTATGGCAATTGAAATCGGCATACCTTTTGCTGGACTGCAGGTCCTGTGTGGTGGGGCTAGTGGTGTGGCCACTGAAGTATGGGTACAGTCTGCTGGAGTCGGTCCTACGTTTTGTGTCACTGGTTGTACAACCAATATAAGTGGGGTGCTGTCTGATTTCTCCGGCACAACCATGTTTTTCAAGGACTTTGCTGGTGCTCCTTCAGGTTCGGCAATCACCTTCTTCCTTTTTGATGTCTGATGCACAAGAACAACATTTGAGTGGGAAAACATGGTATGATGACAGATGGAATATGTATTGATAATGGATGGGCATGGCATCTCGACATATATAATGAGTAAACTAAGCAGATGGCGGTGCAACAAAGTAGAAGAAATGCAAGCCAACATATGCAAGATACGCGCAATCAATAAAACCTTGCGAAATTAGAACAGGCACCTTGATGGGTGAACAGGACAGGCCATCTGCCTTTGACTCCTCGAGGTTAGAATAGTCATTAGGATCATATTCTGAACAAGAATCAACAGGTGGGTTGCGTATGAGTTTCATTGCATCAAGAATGGCATTCAATGCCTTGGTGCCAATTTTGTAAGTCATTGCAGTGTTTAGCTTCAAGAGTGGACTGCTGCTAGTGCGACACAAAGCAGCTACACAGATCATAGTGTAGATATAACGGGAAAACCATAAGCATCAGAGTAAAATCAGCAAAGTGGAACTTGCTGGAATATATGTGCTAGTATTGCAGGTACGGCTGGAAAGGCTTCGGATACCAGCTCTCTTCAACTGAAGGTGCGGTACTGTTAATATCAGTGTAACTCTCAAAGGCAACACAGCTCCCCGCATTTCCTTGCTATTCTTATAGGATTCAAGTGGGCAGGCCACTACAAATCCTATTCCCATGTTTACAAAATCCTACGAATCAAAGAGGCCCGAAGAGTTCAAAGTGTCCATCGCAACCGACCATATAGACCTCTACACTTCAAATGTCCCTGCTCATCTTCACTACAAGGAACATACTATACTACTATCATACTCCCTCCGTTCCAAAATATAAGTCTTGGTAGAGATTTCCACTCTGGATCACATACAGATGTATCCAGATACATTTTAGAGTGTAGATTCACTCATTTTGCTCCATATGTAGTCCATGGTGGAATATATACAAAGACTTGTATTTAGGAACGGAGAGAGTACTTATTAAAGAAGAACGGAAGAGGAACATGCTAAAGAAGAGCAAGCAGATTTTGGATAATAAAATGTTCGTTGCGCAGTGCCCACACATGTTGAACCAGAGCGCATTAAGAAAGCAACGCCCCGCTGTCTCTCTATATGTGGTGCACGTGCTTTTCGAAAGTAAAGTTGGAACATTAGGTGACCAATTAAATGTTATCTGTTTTAGTAATATCAGTATCATATCAGATTCGTACTTGAGCAACAAGTTTGGAATTATGAGTGGCACGTTGTTTAGCTTGATGGATTCAGGAGCAGTGCTAAGCAGGTACGATGATGGTACTGAATATAAAGGCATGTCTGCATGCAAGTCGCGTGACTTTTGTCATTTGGGTCAGTCGACCATTTCAGGCGGTTGGATGAAGATCCTACGTCTCCTAACCCTTCTTCTTCCTCGTCTCTGATTCTTCCCATACAGAACACCGCACGGGCCGCCGGCCGGACCACCGCCCCCCACCGCCTGTGTTCCTCCGCCACCCCCACCCCCACCCCCGCCCCCACCCGCGTCGAGTTTTCTTCGTTCGGCGAGGACCCACCACCGCCCCCACAACCACCGTCCCCACCCGAGCCCCTTCATTCGCACCGGCGAACTCCGGCGAGCTCTGAAAAATCGATTGACCCAATTTTTGAAATTTAGTCTACTGTGATTTAACTAGTGTGGAATATAAAAGGGGAAAACCATAAGCATTGGGAGTATAGTGTTGAGCGTGCCATGGCGGATCTAAAGGTGCAAACCGTACAAAGGCAACTTCGCAACCAATGTTTGCTTTCAACTAGCAAGTAAGTGATGGAAAAGAAATCAGAGTAAAGCAGTGGCGATCTATTTTCTTGCTGCGATAAATAAGTTGAGCAGATACGAAAGAGTACCGCCTCTGGTGCGGCGCTGTGTATGCATTTGCTGAGAATTTGACGGTGCTGCGGTAGCGATGGCTGTCGGCTGCATGGAAGCAGATCTAGGAGGGTAGACGGTGGAGGCGGGGCGCGGTGGACGAGATGGTCGTAGGAGCGGCGCCGGCAAGGTGGACGACGGCGGGGATGAAGCGAGAGGACGGGATGCAAGGATCTCGGTCCGAAGCCGTGGATGAGAGAGGTCGATCTCTTGTAATGGACGGCGACGTCGAGGTATCAGCTCCGGCATGGTGGAGGAGGACGGCGGTGGATGGGGTGGCGGACGGAGGAGGCTGGGGTGGAAAGGTTGTTTTGGCGCCCACGTAGTACGAATGGGGAAATGGAGGTAGAGATAAAGGGGGAACCATGTCTTCAGGGCGCGCTTGTCTCAAATGCGAGGAAATTTAAAAACTTAGCCCCCGTTTCAAATTTCCTACATCACAGCAATATTAGTCGGTTGGGGATAGGACGGTAATCTTGCATACACCGAATATTTGCCGACGAGAGTTTGTTTTTGGCGCCCACCGCGTATGAATCGGGGAGGGAGTCGATTTCGGCCGAGGACACACTGTGTTTTGGTGCCCACCATGTATGAATCCGGGTGAGAGGCGGTTATGTCACGTTTGAGTGAAATTACAAACCTACCCCTGTTGAAACCTATAGAAATCGAGCAGATAGGCTTTGCGTGGCAGGGATAGGCAGTAGTAATTTCCATCTTGCAGATTTTGGTTTCGGGCGGTTACTGCGACTTTCCCCGCTTCGTTCAAATTTGACAGAGTGCACGTTTACCGTGCCAACTCAATTCGAATCCCGTTTGTATTCTATTTTTTTCGGGCGGGATCCATTTTCGATTGGAATAAAATTCTATATACATCATTTTTTATATATACTTTCAAAAGCACAACACCCTTTATACATAAATATGGTTTACAAATGGCATGATCTCAGATTCATAAGGTTGTATCCATCAATTTGGATTTTCAAATATTTGAAACCACTTTATGTTGAAATCGAATGTATGCATTCCTTGCTAACTGTCTCCAATTAATGTGTGTTTCATGCGGTTTTTTTTACTTCTCAAACATGTATAATGTGTTTCACACACGCAACATATAGTGTAATCCCGTTTAGACATTAATTGCATATAAACCATGCATTGTTTCTAATTAAAGAATCTATGGATCACCAATATTGATAAACTATATAACATTACACGTGTCCCCAAATTCAAATGAATATGCATGTTTGATACACCAATTTGCGTTATGATATTATCGATGTCGTGATCTCCAGTTTAAATATTTGAATCCCATTTAATCCAGATATTCGTCTCATATAACTATCACTCATGCTTATATAGGACTATCTCTCTTGACCTATACGCGTTCATCGTCTCTCGGGTATCTCTCGTGCTACCTGTATGTTGACAATGATCTTTTATCTTCGTAACATACTGACGGTACTCTCTCCCTCGACCTTCATCACTCTAACTCTCTCTAAGTATATCTCGCTCGTTGCTATGTGTCTCTAACTATGATTCTCCATGTGGAATCTCTTTCTCTCACACAAACACAAAACTTTGTCTCCCGGGGTCTCATTTCTCTCTACTATTCCCCTGTGTGCCACTCGCACACCCCTCATACAGAGATGTCTTTCGCTCCTTAGGTATGAGAACCTATGAATCTTCCTCTTAAATATCTCTTTCTCACACACAAACACAAACTCTGTCTCGCAGGGTCTCATATTTCTCCACTGTTCTCTTGTATGTCGCTCACACACACTCTCTCTCCCTAAAGATATCTTGCGTTCCCTCATATGTCTCTCTAGCTATCACTCTTGTTGTGAAATATCTTTCTCTCTCGCAGACACAAAACTCCGTCTCTCGGGATCTCATTTCTCTCCAATATTTGTTTGTATGTGAGTCACATGCACCCTGTCTTCATCTCTCTCACACCCACACACATAACTCAGCCTTCTGATCCACTCGACTCCTATCTCAAACGCACACAAGCTAGCATCTTTATCTTTCTATTTATCTTTTTCTCCATCAACCTTCTTTCATTTATAGGTTGATCTCTTTTGCACAATCGTTGTGCCTCACTCCCTCTGATCGGCATAGATGCATGCTCCAGCCCACGCCACTATCTCTTAAAGACAAAAACACATGCTCAATTGTCGGGCCTTCTTCCCTGCATTCTCACATGCATGCATATTGTCATACCGATCTGTCTCTCCCATGTCGTTGATCTTATGACTTATGTCTTCTTTCTTTTATCTCGATCATGCGCGCGCGCGCACACACACACATCCCACGTATATATGTATACCTCTCACACATGTACGTTCAAGGTCTCTATGTCTCCATACGTAGTTAATTACCCTCAACCCTAACGCCACATCGAATCGTTCTCTTTTTGTGTGCACATAACTTCCGCCTGGATGGGTAAAACACACACTCACACTTAACAATCTCCTTCTAGCTACCCCCCCTCTCACTCTTCCCCTATATCCCCGAAACCAATAAGACCATCCCTTCGTTTAATTCCCGCCTACATGCACCATCGATATATAGTAGTCTTCCTCGGTGTCTCTCGAACAAACACGTTCTCTCGATGTCGACTCGTCTCACGCGCACACACCTTCTCTTCCCTCTCTACGGGCATTTTCTCTCTCGCACCCCATCGTTGGTGGCCTCTGCCATACACACCACCTCTCTATGATGAAGCCATGCACACTTAAATTACATCCGCCACCGAGGACCCCGCGACACACACACACACACCCACACACAAACACACACACACACACACACACGCACGCACGCACCCACCCACACACACACACACACTAAGACTCCATCACACACACGCACACACACACACACACACTAAGACTCCATCTCTCTCTCTCACACACACACACACAATAAGACTCCATCTCACACACACATGCTCTAGGCGGAGCATTTGTTCCTACCACCCTTCATCCAACCTTACCCTTATGATAAACAATCACCTTAATTTACTTGTATAACATGGACAAATTCCACTTTACTTTAGTAGTTAGCAAACTTATCATCTGTGCCCTTATAAAAAACCGAGTTGGTGATGATGTGCCTGCCATCTTGTAATATAGACCGTCTGATCTATATCTGACGGATAGAAAGCAAACTATGATAATTTTACAAAAGATACACGCAGCTCTCTCCACATCCTTATCTCCCACAACCTCATTGCCGAGCAATTAAAAAAGAAAGTCTCTGGAACAATCTAGCATGGTGGCCGCTGCCACCTGCCGGCGCCGTCCATCCCCATGCCTCCGCCCATTCCGACCACCAGTCACCACCACGCTCCACTCCTCCTCACCTTATCTCTCATCTTTCATTTTTTCGACGACATTCTCGAGATACCAGTTTTCCGATAAAATTCTCGAAATATCATTAGTTTTTACACATGGGATTACTCCTGATGGGTAAATCACAACAGGTGTTTTGTAAAAAAATGCATATTGATGTTCCGTGCAATGCACGAGCATCTTGCTTGTAATTATATAACGCAAGTCACAAGCAGGAAGTGACATTTTTTTTACACAACCACGATAACATGGCCACGTAAATCACTAGCTAAAGTAAATACCATTATATTTATATCCCGATGCAAAAGGTTGAGTACATGTCCGAAGAGTAGAGTCGCACACACACACTCTGTCTCTCAGAATCTCACACACACACTGACACACACACACCAGTTACGTGACGCCCACTTAAGCAGACACGTATGTTACAATTTGTGCACCCGCGGGTATACGTGATGCTGCGCATTTATTTAAGCCGGTCGGCGAACCCAAACAGTAGCTGCATTCATTCCCCTCCCGCCGCCTCTTCTCTGGTCGCCGTCGCCCGGTAGTAATGGCCCGGCCGAAGGTAACAACATACGCCATACTCCCGCCGGAGCGGCGCTTTAATCTGGAAATTTTGTGGTCATGCATGCATCTTTTTGTGCTAGCACTCCTATATAAGGGTTGACCGGTCGCTTCCCGCGGACGTGCGCGGGCGGTGGAAGAGGAAGGAGAAGGGAAGCGTGCTGTGGAGTAACGTTTTTTACCACAATTTCTTAGGAAACTGAGTGCAATAATTGAGTAGTTTTGCAAACTACCAGTACTACACCTGAAACGGTTCAAAACCTATACTCCCTTGCCAGCGCGCGCTTCCCGCGTGAAACGGTCAGCGTCGCCCTGGAGCGTCAGTGCCGCATTAATGCCCGGCCAGAGCGGAGGCGACCTCTCACTGGCGCCGGCTTTGAAGCGGCGCGACGGCCGAGAGAGCGCCGCTTCCCGGTGCACGCGACTGCTCCGCGTCGAGGCTGGCCATAGGCCCTGTTTGGATCCATGGGTTAGAGTTAGTTTGAGCTAGTTGGGGCTCAAATAGCCCTAAAGTATCCAAGCATGAGGGTTTAAATTGGAGCAAGTTGCACCGAACCCACCAAAAAAACTATCCCACCCAAGAGGTGCTAACTGGAGATAGTTCTCATTGGGACCACTGAAAAATCACTTTTCTCTCTCCATCAAGTGCATTTATTGTCAATCTAACCCTGTCACCCAAACACCTCTTTGGCTACAGTTAGTTCAGGGTTAGTCATGAGTTAGTCTAACCTCTAGCTAAGTTAGAGTATCCAAACAGGAGCAGTATAGGACATGCAAGTTGCTCAAAGCATACAGTCAAATTCGTACGTGAAAGGATTTTTTTCTTTTTGAAAACGGAACGTGAAAGGAATTTTTTTAGAATGCTCTTGGCATGTCGCTAACATGTGATGAGTTAACCGACCTCAATAGACGGCAAAAACGCCAGCCCGCCGCACTTTGAGAGAGACGAGGAGGGAGAAGCGATACGGGCTGCTGGATTACTAGAGATAGGTGTCGCACGGAAGCCAAGAAATATGGTGATAGCGTGGGTTAGCCATGTACTAGTATGATGTAACTACACTGGGCTGCCGTGTTTCGTACTCTTCCAGTCCACTGTGGAGATGATTGGTTGATTTTATATCGCTGAATAATATAAAATATTATGAGTGCAGACGCTCCACCACGAGGTTCCTTGCTCCTTCTCGGTCGTCGGGAATCTATGTTCTTCCACTCTATTTTTTTACGTGAGCTTTGTTCATCCTTTTGCCAACACGCGAGACATCTAGCATCAAGGTGCACGTGTCATGCAAGGATCGTTCCATCTATATGAAGAACACGTGGGACTGGAACTACGAGACGGACATGTACCCAGGAGTGGACGTGCGAACCTGTGTAATGTAGCGCAGTAAGTGAAGTAGAAAGGCACAAATAGTATGAACATGCGTGGCATATAGGCATTTGTCTCTTACTACCACTAAATGTTGTACGTGCAATGCCCGGTGATGTTATGGAGTACGTGACTAAGTACTCTACTACTACTATATTAATTGGAGGCACATATTAGGTTTTATATTTGTTTACGTGTATGCCCCGAGACCTTCCAACTAGACGTGTCTTTCTCTCCGGGTCGCACTTTGTATCGTTCATACCACTAGTACAGTAGTACTACTACGTGTGGTCTCCGACCCAGAAGTGGAGACGCTCTACCACGCTGTTCATGTCCCACTCCTTTCGCTGACGTGTGGGACATCCAGCACGTGCCGTGTGTTTGGCACTCCTTCGTCGTAAGAGTTGAAACGCTAGCATTCATCAGAAATAAAAAATAAATATAAATCACCAGTGATACTATACCACGCGGTTTCCTTGCTCCTCGATATCGGAAAGAATACTTCCGCTCGCCGACATGTGGGACGTCGACCATCCTGGTCCACTTGCCATGCCCGCAGAACTCCAAGGGAGAGTCACCCCGGTCGTCGCGCCGCAGTAATTACTAATGAGCCGTCAAATCACAGGCCCAACCTTACCCACTGTGAAGTTGCTCGGACGAAGGAACCATCATGACTTCGTTGAATTCCGCTTCTTGAAGAAAACTACTGTACCAGCAGTACTGCTAGCTACAGTAGTTACTCCAGCAGAGGCCTCCTTTGGTTCATAGGATAGGAATTTTATAGGAATATGAAAATCATAGGAAGTGAGATGACATGCATCTCAATTCCTATAGAGAAAGAGATGCCATTTGATGCATAGGATAGGAATTTTTCCATTGAGTCTAGGCTAATGTACTGGTAATTTGCTCTAAAAACTACAGTAGTAACTAGTAGTACTGGTACATGCTCGTAATTAATTAAACAAACGTACGGGCGACACAGACACACACACTAACTACTAGTACTACTACTTCTCACATGCTGGCCAGACGCCGTCGTTCTCCTTCCCGGCTTTGTCGGCGACACCCCACCGTGCTTGGATCTCCGCCGACCTCTCCGCAGCAGCGCGTGCGTCCTCTTCTTTCTTGCGGCGGCGGGCCTCTCTTTTCTTGAGTGCTTTCTGACTTTTCCGCTCCCTCTGTGCGGCTTTGGCCGCCTCTTGCTCTACCGCCCATTCGGCCTTGGCAGCTTCAAATTCCGCCCACATAGGTGTGAGGTCGCGAGCGGCGATGAACTCGGCACGGCGGGATGCCACCGCTTCCCTACCATTCTGTGTGCGGTCGTGGGCGGCGAGGAACTCGGCGCGGCGGGATGCCATCGCTTCCTTACCGGTTAGTGTGCGGCGCGGTGGCATGAACGACGCTTGGTGACAGCTCTGGTGGTCGTCGAAGGCTAGTTGGCGACAAGAGCGGTTGCATGGACGCCTGGTTGTCAATATGTGCCGCATACGCTTCAAAGGCTCGTCATCCATGAGTTCACATTTTACCACCACGCCAGTGTCTGACCGCCCTGGCCTACCGAAACCCCTTCCATCGCTAGAGCGCGCTTCCCGCCTGAAACGATCACCGTCTCTCCAGAACGTCAATGCCGCATTCACCGGCCTTAACTACAGGTGCAGTTGGTGTGTCACTGACATGCCGGCCAGATGCCCGTTGGGCCCACATGTCAGTGATACAACGCACCTGCGGTTAAGTCACTGAAGCAGCGTCCGCATTCATGCCCGACGCGACCTCTCACTGGCGCCGGCATTGCAGCAGCGCGACGGCCGAGAGAGCGCCACCCGTGCGGCATCCCGGTGCAAGCGACTGTTCCGCGTTAACGACACCACGGCTATCGTTCGTCCGCCACCCACATTAATGACACGCGGCTGCCGACGAACCTACTCCGGCGCCAGCCGTCCATCCGTCTGCCGCGGCTCATTGCCATTCGCCCGCTATATTAACTTGAGCCCCAGCTCCCAGCCATAGCCAAAGACCCACACTCATTCTCCTCCAGTCCCTTCCTTCTGTCGGCACCACTCCAACCATGGCCTCCTGGCGCTCCAAACCTCTCTTGGACGTACTGTCGCAGGAGCAGACGAAGGACATCGGCGGCTCTGCTCCGGGCGCGCTCCAAAGCTCTCTTGGACATACTGTCGCAGGAGCAGACGAAGGAGATCGCCGGCTCCCCCCGGCCGCCCTCCGCCGCCACGACCACGAAGCCGGCGCGCGTGTGCGGGCGCAGCCGGCAGCGAGGAAGAGTAGTACACGGTAGGTCGCCGCCGCTCTGTTCCCAGGAAGGCCACCGCTCCTCCACTCAGTCGACGCCAAGCTTGGTAGGATAAACATCGGCGGCCGATTAGCCGCTTGACGGCGACGTGGAGGCGGAAATCTTCAGAACCTTGTGCTCCGGAGGAGGAGGTTATCGAGGCGGATGAGGAGGAGGCAAAGGCAATAGCCGGCTTTCTCAGGTTCATGGCCGGACATGGTGGTCGGGCGCCGGTGATCGTTTAGATTAGGTTTACAGTAGGTTTTAGTATGGTTTGTGCGAAATATGTAATGAATTTCGTCCAGTTTATAGGAAAAGTTTTCGAAATGTAATGAATTTCATCCGGTTAATTTGAAATTTGCTTTGTTTGCACGAATTTCGTCCGGTTAGTTCATATAGTTGTCGAAAGGTATGCGGGCAGCATTGGATGGCATCCATCAGTGTCCTCGGACAGATGCCGGTGTAAATTTGAGGGCCAGCGCTGGAGATGCCCTAAGTATCATGCTATAATCGCTAACAGTGCTCCATTATTTCGCAGGGAACAGTTTTCCCTCGATCAAAATCAGATCCGCCGTGTTTCGCACTCCTCCCACGTAAGAGTGTAGACTCTTGCTTACATAAAAATGGAGCAAGTGGACGGCACTGTAGCACGTCATATCACTCAAACTAGCCCGCCTAACACGCGGGAAAGCACCGCCCTCATCATTTTGTTCTGGATTTCTATGATCGATCGCACGAAAATGTTACGCTTTGCAAGTTCAAAAGGAAAAGGCGGCACACTTACGACTCGTACGCGTCGCACCCCCGACAGTCCGGCTCGCACGCCGCTCACCAGAGGGGACACGCGTTGTCTCGCATTTTCACTAACATGTGGGACTGCAATTGAATAAACCGTCGATAGCCGAAATCTAATCGCTCGGCGGGCGTCGGCTGAGAAGAGAGAGACGGGGGAGGGAGAAGAGATCGCCCGCCCGCCGCGCACGGACTCCAAGAAATATATATGGTGATAATGTGAGGTGGGCCATGGGGGAGTCCGGAGTAAGTGAAGTAGAAAGGCACAAATGGTATGAACATGCGTGGCATATAGGGTGTGTTTGGTTGCGTTCTCGTCTCAGCATAGTTGTCCCCTCTTCATGCATGCTCAACTCAACACCCCTCTTCATGCATGCTCTCTTCATGCATGCTTCTAGTGTCTTTTTGCTAAACTAGTGTGGACTCATGCACCCTCCATACACTCTACCAAACACCCAAAAGTAGGCCGAGAAGGGAACTCTTGGGCGGCATTTGTCTCTTACTATGTAGTCCCTCCGTTCCAAATTACTCATCGTGGGTTTAGTTCAAATTTGAACTAAAACCACGATGAGTAATTTGGAACAGAGGGAGTACCACTAAATGTTGTACGTGCAATGCACGGTGATGTTATGGAGTACGTGCCTAAGTACTCTACTACTACTATATTAGTTGGAGGCACATATTAGCTTTTATATTTGTTTACGTGTATGCCCCGAGATCTTCCAACTAGACGTGTCTTTCTCTCCAGGTCGCACTTTGTATCGTTCATACCACTAGTACTACTACGTGTGGTCTCCGACCCAGAAGTGGAAGAAGTTGAGACGCTCTACCACGCTATTTTTTGCGCTGGGCTCTACCACGCTGTTCATGTCCCACTCCTTTCGCTGACGTGTGGGACATCCAGCACGTGCCGTGTTTGGCACTCTTCGTCGTAAGAGTTGAAACGCTAGCATTCATCAGAAATAAAAAAATCAGCAGTGATACTATTTTTTTGAAAATTATCCTGGTCTACCCCGGTCGTATCGCAGGCCCAACCTTTCCCACTGTAAGTTGGTCGGACGAAGGAACCATCATGACTTCGTTGAATTCCGCTTCTTCTAGAAAACTTACTGTACCCGCAATACTGCTACCACACGCGAAGACTGGACGGCACTGTACCACGTCATATCACTGAAACCCACTAGGCCATCCTAAAAAAAACCACTAGGCCAAACTAGCCCGCCTATAGGTCATCTATTTTGGAACGGAGGGAGTACGTCTCTGTACTGCTATGATTTTCTGTTGTACGTCTCTGTACTTTTGCTACGATTTTCCTACCCTATGAACCAAATGAGGCCTGAATGTATCCGTGTCGACTAAGCCTACAATTTTAGGAGCTTGGGCTATTGGCCGATCGACGACGGATAAGTATAAGCGTACCACGAGCTCATCAGCCCCAACGTTTCTCTTCGTGAGTGTTTTGCAAGTACTATAGCTCGCACAGTAGCTAGCCTACTAACACCAAGAATCATCAAACAAGCCATGTTGATATGATAAACAGTTCAAACTTACATCTAAGCATGCCATATATTACATCAAAAGCTGGTGAGGATACATCTGTTTCCATAACTCGGAGAGGGTTCGCATGATTCACTATCAAACAAAAGTAGCAAGTACCGCCCACACAAGACAGTGCACTAGCCCTAAGATGGTTTGATAACACGCATCGTTCTGGTAATTAAACACAGGGCAATGCAAACTACCCTGAAGGATTAGTGCGACCAACTATTTCTTGTCATCGATCTCTCGGGCAATGACCACAGCACGGACAGCGGCATGGGAATCGATCTCTGGGGCGATGTCCACAGGACTGACCGCGACATCGGAATCGATCTCTGGGGCGATGTCCACAGGATGGACAGCGGCATCGGAATCGATCTCCGGGGCGATGCCAACAGGACGGACCGCGACATCGAAAACGATCTCTGGGGCGTTGTCCACAGGACGGGCCGCGACATCGGAATCATCAAGGACGTCCACCGGCACCTGCACAACCCTAACATATTAGCAAGCACATTGCAAATAATCAAAAACCACAACTATGGTAATAAGCCATTATTTTTTACCTTGTGCAGCTCACCGGGGGATCCCATCCCTCCGGGGGCCATCTCCTCGTCCTCGATGGGGGCCATCACCTTGCCAGGGGAATACTGCTTCTCAACGGCGACTATCTCCTCAAACTCGGCCTTGAGCCTCGCATAGGTGGCCATCAGAGTTTCTGGGGTAGGCACGGTGGGGCCCTTGCTGTTCTTCCAACTTTCTTTGAGGAGTTCGTCCGCCAACGTCGTCAACTCTTTGGCCAGTGCTTGTTTCTTGGAGTTCTTCGTCTCCATGGGTTGGCCCGCCAACATGGTCAACTCGTTGGTCGGTGCTCGCTTCCTGGAGATCGCTGTCTCCAGTGGGTTGTCCGCCGGCAACTCTTTGCCTAGTGCTCCAGGATCCATCAATGAACTGACAAACAAAAAGCAATCGAAAGGAAACCACAATCGCAATGAAAACGGGAAAAGAATAGGCTGTGAGAATCGGTCGGTGCTTCGCAAAAAGAAGATTCTTGGAATGAAAATATAGCAGCATCACTGATTCGCCCACCTTTCCTTCGTCGGTACAGAAGAAAAATGGCAGAAGTGAGTAGCCTGGAGTGAGGTTTTCTTCAAGAAAGGGGAGAAAGGGCTTCAACGAGCATTCCAGTGAAATGATGGTTGCTTCGTCCAGTCCAACTTCGAGGCCACTTTACCACTGCTGGTAAAGGTGTGGGTTTTGTGATATGACGGGTCATGACGGCCACACCGGGGTGACCGGTGAGTTTCGACTGTAGCACCTCGCTGTGATTTGGTGGATGGCACGCGGGCCCGGATGCTTTGATGTCCCGCATGTAGATAGAGCGGCTAGTCATATAGGAGTGCTCAATATTGTGCACCGCGACCAAGGCGGAGAGGAAAACGAGAGAACTACATAATTAATGCATGAGTTTAATTAGGGTAGTTTTGTAAAGTACGAGATACATTCCTCCAATCGCAAAATGCCTTGGTTGATGAGATTTGAGATTTGAGCCCTATGAACCGGAAGGGAGGGAGTACTGCACGCGGTGTAGTCTAGTCACTTGTTGAAATCTCTAGAAAGGCAAATACTCCTTTCCGGTTTACAGGGCTATACTAGCAAGTACTAGTACTACAATAGTGGGCTCAAATAGCAATTTTGTCTCATGCAAGAGCCTGGCTATATGCGTGCTCCAAGGCACCGCACCACGCGAGCGTTCGCAACTGCCACGTTCGGGTTGCGCTTGGCTCTTCGCCTCTTCGAGAAGACGAACAATGATGTTACTCCTACTTCTACAGTATCGAATCCACTGCTGCATGTCCGTCCACCTCGTGCGGGAGGGATAGCGTGTAGCGAAAGCTCCTACTAGTCCTGCCAGCCACCACGCTCATGCGCGAGGGAGGGACGCAGCTTCATTGACTTACTGCTCCTGCCTTTGCGTCTATGACAGGTGGGCCCAACAGGTGGTTGGCCCACCTGTCATGCAGCCAAAGGCAGGTGCAGTTAAGGCACCGGAGCTCAGTCCGCGAGGGAGAGGGCGTTGTAGTAATCAAACTTCTCGGTCTTGTACGAGTTGACGCGACACATCAAAGCACTGCACTCGATATAAGTCTTTTTACACATTTCAAATGGACTACAACATACGGATGTATGTAGACATATTTTGCTTCGTATGTAGTCACTTGTTGCAATCTCTAAAAAGACTTATATTTGGAAACGGAGGGAGTACAACGCATGCATGCATGCCGTGACTTCCCTTTTGATACTTGCATGTGTTGATTTGATGCACCTTGCCAAATTTTGACTATAAATTTAACTAACCAAATTTTCATGCATGTCACAAAAAATTACGGGGCTGTTTGGATTGTGACTATGTTTGTCTTATGTTGCCACATTATTTTTCCCACACTTGCCACACTTGCCTAACTTGAGTTGCTCAAATTGTTAGACACACTTTGGCTTGCCTAAGGGAATCTTGCCACACTTTTTGTGTCTATGACATGTGGGGTTCACTGCTAATAAAAAAATTCTTGTCCTAGGTGTGGCTAATAAAAATACTTATATTTAGGAACGGAGGGAGTAGAAAATATAAATAATAATGCATGTTGGGGCAACCCATGTTTCCGATAATTTTAGCCGTGGGCTTGTTCACAATTTTTACGAGGGGGTGGTTGTTCATTTAATGGAGGGACTTGTACCAGACTTGAACGATACAAAGTGCGACCTGGCACACCGTAACACCACTTGGAACAAGCGGGTAGCTATCTCAAAAAACAATCAACAACTAAAAAAACGGCGACCTGGCACGTAGTACACAATTTTAAACGATTGTTTTGATGGAGTGAAAAAGGAAAACTACCCCACTACGTATATATAGGCCGGAGCCTCCGCGCTTGCTTGCTAGGGTTGCTCTATTCACACACTCTCATCCTCTCCAGATCTAAACAAGATAGGGGTGGTAACACTGTCTTTCTCCCTTCAAAAAACACTGTCTTTCTATCCTCACCGCTGGTTACAGATCCGGACGTATCCCCCTCCGCCGGTGAAGGGGAGGAGGGGCAGCGTTTAGGCCGTCGTCGACAGCGAGGGAGGAGACCCACTGCCGGCCGCACCGTTATCTCTGGCCGAGCGCCGGCGCGGGAGGTCCTCCGATCCCTTCGTCGTTGCCCTAGTGTGGGCGGATCCGGCCTCCCGCCGCCCACCTATCCACATCCCGACGACCTTCAGGTATATCTTCCTTCGAAACCGCCTTAGCTCTACTTCCCCAGCTCGCTACGTCGCTGCATGTGCATCATTTTCTACCTCTCAGCCCCTCTCGATCGGATGGTCCAACGTCACCTATTTTTTTCTTCTATTGTTAGAGGTAAAGCTACTTCATGGAGTCGAATCTTGTACTTGGTTCAAACAAGAAATAAAGTGGGGGTGGGGGAATTTAGTATGTACATCGGACTTGGTACAAACAGGAAGGAAAGGGGGTGAAAGTAGTACAGACTGGTCATCCAACTGGTCTCTTGGTCGAAAAGGGAAATATCGGGGTAACGCTGTACACAGTGGTATGACCAGGACTAGATTTGCTATCCACACATAGGAGTAGGTGGCTAGAGTGAACAAAAATGGGACCAACCCAGATATGTTTCTTGGATGTTTGTTTCTCGGGGCAACAAACTCTGAATCACCACTTTATGCCCCTGTTTAGGTACATGGTGCTGGACTGCTGGTGCACCCACTGTCCCATGCCCTTATACCAAATATTTAGCTGTTCTTAATCTAATGCCCCTGGTAAAATGAAGCCATGCCACTGTTATAAGCCATGACAAGTTTAGCCAAATGTTTTTGCTTGTAATTGTTTGAGACTTTGACTGTTTCCATTGTAGCTTTTTGTGCAAACAGGGATATCCATTTCACCAGGTTGCTGTTGTGACCTTTTGGTGCACTGCACAAAACACTTCTTAAAAGAAGTGACTTTTGTGCTGTTTAACTGGAATGTCAGAATGGAATAGTTGATTCATTTCGGTGGAACTGCACGAAGGGAGATATGTGTTCCAATCCTCATCATCCATATTGGCGCCATAACCTTCCTTTAGGTAAGAATGATATTTAATGCATGTGTTCATCTCTATTTTGCGACTCCCATGAGAAAATAATGCTATTGTTTACTAGTACACTTGTACTCCCTCACTGACAAAACCAATTCAGAAATAGAAGGCCAATCATGTACTTGGTTTCCCCAACTGGTGAGGAGAAAGAGAAATAGAGGACGAAGAGGAAGAAGAAGAATAAACAGTGCCAAGGTGATCTTCTTGAAGCCAGAGGCCTCAGTCGAGGCCATTCAAGGGCTCCGGCAACGTCTACCTTACATGTGAGACGATCCTCCAGGGAGCCCTTCCACTTCTGCTGTCTCTCCTGCAAGGTCACTTAATTAATTAGGAGTACTTAAGTACCACTAATTTATTGCTGCCTAATTTTCCTGTCGGAGTTAAACAAATCTTTAGTAGCACCTTATGCTGAATCATGTACGTGTGTATGTTTGTCTATGGAGGTGAATCATGTGGTGGAGCAGGGTGGGAATATTATTAGTGTCATGACATAATAGTGCTATTGTTTTGCATGTCAATTTATTGCCATTGGTTTAATGAGGCAATGTTTTGTGTATTGTCCATCATGAATTAGATGCTACTGTTAGAGTAATATGCTAATGTCGTTCTATCCTTTCTCACCAAGCTAATGGAGGTTTCACCTTGTTCCTACTTGTGCAAACAGGGATCATGTTGTGCCAATCATACATTTTAGTGGAACTACACAAGGCAATACAATGAACTGTATCCCAGCCAGTGCTTTAACTCTCCTGGAAGTTCTTGGTAATCTTTCGATATAATCTCAGCACTGGTAAACAAGAGTGATTTCAACCATACATTTGAAGTGCACAAAAATATACACTATTGAGTGATTCCAGTGAGTGCTTTAACATCTCTTATGGGACTACATGAATAAGCTTTTTTTCCTCAGGTTTGTACCGGCCTAAGGCCTTCATCCATATTAGTTTGCTGTCATGAGAAACTCCGTTATCTTTGCACGTTAAAGTTTTGCAACCTATGATACATGGCAATGCTTTGAGTGTTGAGCTAATTGGCACTGATTAAATAAACAAATACCTCTCTTTAAGCAAGACTACTATGTTGCTAACTTTACCCATTAAGATAATGAGGGTGCTTCTATTTTTTAGTGTATGTTTCATCAACTAGTCCCACTATTACAGTAATCTCACTCTCTCAATATATGTACCAACAGGGTTGCTCGATTTTGGTGGAACTGCACAAAAACTTTGGGTGTTTCATTGCCTCGACAACTTCCTTCCTTTCCTGTCAGTCGCTAATCTGGGCTTGCATTCTTCCTTTGTTGTCAGTCGCTTGGCTTATCTCAGCTTCCAGTCAAAGGAAATAGTAATTGATATGCTACCTCACACAGGTTGGTACTGGTCTTTATCCTGATTATTGTGCTTGTCATATGAATTGGTAATTTGGTATTGTGCTACTGTTTGCCGATTTCATAAAGGAGTAACTTGGAGCCTGAACTCGCAGGCGAATCATTACATTGGGTGATTTCAGTAGAACTGCACAAAAAGATCAGATGGACATGTACTTATGCTGCTGTAATGTACTCCAAAGTTCACTCAGACAAGCATCGATGTTGCCAAGAAGAAGTGCCTATATTCATTCGAGTATCAACCGGCATCAACAAGTTGTCAAACTCCAAGTATTAGGAGAGTGAACGCCAAAAATATTGCTTGGCGCATAGCCCAGAAAAACGCAGTCCAGTCTTTGGTCCCAACTTGTGCCTTTTGGTTATCGGCAGATATGGTAGCGAACTATATGGCATGGAGTCTAAAGATTCCAGACAAGTTGGTTGACGCGTATATTCATCTGGCACTTAATCAGTCTGCACGCCAGGGATGCTCCATTTCAGTTGAACTGCGCAAAAAATTTGGGTGGTTCATTTTCTCAACCGCCTCCTTTCTCGTCTGCAATGTAGAACTTTGGTGAGCTACAGGACCAAGATGAGCCAGTAAACTAGTTGGATGAAAGTAGTGGCCAAGTTGCTCAAACCTCCGTCGGCACGAGGCCACTATTTGAGGATAATCCTACAAGAAAAGTTCAGATTGTCTGTGCTGCCTCTTATGTACTCGAAAGTTTACTTGTACAAGCATTAATTTTAGCAAGAAGTACCTCCGACTGAACACCATTTACCAGTCTGCAATGTAGAATTTTGGCGAGCTACAGGACCAAGATGAGCCAGCAAACTAGTTGGTTGAAAGTAGTGGCCAAGTTGCTCAAACCTCCCTCGGCACGAGGCCACTATTTGAGGATAAACCTACAAGCAAAGTTCAGATTGTCTGTGCCGCCTCTTATGTACTCAAAACTTTACTCGTACAAGCATTAATTTTAGCAAGAAGTACCTCCGATTGAACACCATTTACCAGTCTGTACCCTAGGTAATTAAAGTCCGTCCATGGATCATATTGGCTGTGATCTCAATCATTTGGATGCATAAACATACTGAACATGTGTATATCTGAATCTTTTTGTGAATTATCTATGAATATTGTTGTGTGATCTATCAATCATTTGGATCCATAGACATGCTGAACTTGTGTATATATGAATCTTTTGAGTTGTTGATAGTGAATGTTAGCTATGAATATGAACGTGTCCTATGAACCTGAGTTTGATACGAATGTTTACCTTTTCTGTTGTACTTGTGTGTGAACCTGTTAGTATGCCTACTGTGGGGTATGTGATGTGTGGGTGTCAACGGCACACCTTCTTCCCGAGAAGAATTGCACCTGCTTTGTTAGGGTAGCAACGGCGCATTAGCTCTTTTTAATCTTTTTGCTCTGTCTTGCCCCCTCCCCCGCTCAAACCCTGCCGTAATGTTTTCGGCCTCAAAACAAACATAGTACTGCGTTGATTTTGGGGCTTGATGAAAAATCGAGTGCTGGTTTCTGTAGGTTGGCCCGCCCAGCAAATGGGCTGCTGGTCCACCACGGACTGGGAGGCTAAAAATACAAGTTGTGTGGTGCAGAGGCAAGTAAAAAAACGCCATCGAGAGCCATCCACTGAAGAAAAAAACAATCGCTCCTGATGTGCTTCTTCAGTCGTGCCGCCGGCCCCCTCTTTAATCCAGTTTGCTCGGGGATCTGGTATCAATTTTTTCCAGAGGGCGAACAAGTATCAGCTAGGCCTAGGTTTTGTATTTTAACATGCGTAGCCCACGACATACAATGACAGTGGTTTCAACTTAACTTTTGAGGTCCATACCGGCCTATGGGCTTTTTCTTAAAGATGGGCAGCCCAATGTATTTTTTAACCACATTATATATATTTATATTATTACTATTATCATATATTTTTATAAAGACTTATATATACATTATAAAAACATCCCACGTGTTATTAACTTATAAAAGTAAATGTTTAACAGAAGTTGGCAAGGAAAATCCTGGTTGTTTTTGACTCACAGGCAAGGAAAATCCTGGTGATTGCGTACAAAAGCTTGCAAAGATTTTAAGGACCAATGTAATAACGCGCTCATTTTTATTTTGAGCAATAACTCGCTAAGTTATTAATTATGTATATAAAAAATGTGCCTCTCCGGTTTATTTTTTGATATTAATTGATCCTTCTAACATAACATTATATATATAACGAGCCCAACTAATTCGTGTATTTGAAGGAAGTGCAAATGGGCTGGGATTCCTTAGAAAATATAAATGGGCCGCATTGACGCGAAATTATTTGTTCACCCAGCCTAGCAAATGGACTGTACATTTTAGAAAACATGGGTTAAATATATGCCACATTTTTGCAGGCTGACATGTGGGCCAATAGGTCGAAGCCTACGCAGGGCGTTGTCAACTTGGTCAACAAATGATTATGACATCCACAGCCATTGGATTTATATCCAACGGCCGGCATGCACCTTCAATCTCTTGTCTTCTTCCTCTAGTGTCGCCGGGACCGCCTGGTCCGGCCTCCGACGGCTACCGGCTCTGCTTAGCACGCATCGCTGCAAAGCGCTACCCCACCGCCAGCCAGGCTATCCCTCCACCCCTCCACACCTCCTGTTATTCTCCACCGACTGCAGCCCCACGCTGCACCAGAACCAGTTATAACCCTTCTCCTCCTCTCAATCTGCGACTCCACTGTCGCGTCTTCCATCTCCGAGTCGTTCCCGTCCGGGGACTCACCGTTGTCCACCGCCTCGCTGCGCTCGGCGCGGCGTGGTCAACAAACAAGAGTCATCGGAAGAGGACTGTACGTGGGGAGCCTGACAGCTGGGACCCACGAGCTCCATGGCAGCACGCATGGAAAGTTCCTCCTTATTAAGCTGAAAAAATGTTTCCAACACCTGACAGTTGGGACCCATCGGCTGTATCTTCGCATGGAAGGAAGTGCCTCCATGTTATGCGAAAAAAATTATTCCTCCCGTTGACAGCTGGGACCCGTCAGATTTGGTGGCTGACTTGTGGGCCTACTAAGCGGACGTGTACGCAGGGCTTTGTCAACTTAATCAACAAATGATTCTAGCAGCTGGACCGTTGGATGTTAATCCAACAGCCGTGCTCCTTCATCAACCTCTGTTCTTGCTCCTGTCTCCCGTGGGCGGCACCGCGGCTGTGTTGCCGCGCACCCGAACCAGTCAAGTTTCCCACTCCTCACCATCTGCGACTCCTCTGCCCCGTCTTCCCCATCTCCGGGTCATTCAAGTCTGGGGCCTCGCTGTCGTCCACCGGCCTTGGTGCACTCGGCACGGTGTGGTCAACGTGGTGAACAACCGAGAGTCATCGGAAGATGCTTGTACGTGAGAGGCTGACAGTGGGGACGCACCACGGTCATGGACGCATGCATGCAACAGAACGCGGCGTGGTCAACGTGGTCAAGGAACGACTTCCATCGGAAGTGTACTGTACGTGGAGAGGCTGACAGCTGGGTCCACGGCTGCAGCAAGGAAGTGCCTCCTTATTATGCGGAAAATAATGATTCGTCCACCTGACAGCAGGGACCCACCGGACGGGCCACTGTATTTTGCAAAAAAATGTTTCCCCCCTGACTGCTGGGACCCATCAGACGGGCCACCGTATTTCGCGAAAAAACATTCCCCCCGCTGTCAGCTCGGACCCACCGGAAGTGCCTCCTTATTACGCAGAAAAAATGAATACTCCCCCTGCTAGCTGGGACCCACCTTGGTGGGAGGCTGACTTGTGGGCCTACTAAGTTGAGGGGGATGGAGGGCTTTGTCAACTTAGTCAATATGAACGATTCTAGCTCTAGTGATCGTACGATGTCCATCCAACGGCCGTAGTGCTTCTTCAACCTCTGGTCTTCTTGCTCCAGCCGCCCAAACCAGCGCCGGTCGTGCCCCGTGCTCCTGCCTCCCGTGGCCGGCTGTGATGCCGCGGAGGCCTCACCGCCCCTACTACTCCCACCGCTGGCCAGGCCATCCCTCTAATCACCACACCCCCTGTTATTCTGCGGCGACGGCAGCCTCACACCGCAGCCGAACCAGTGAACCCTCATACTCCTCTACACGTGGGCATCCACTGCCGCGTCTTCCCCGGCTCCGCGTCGCCCCCTTCCTAGGCCTCGCCGTCGTCCACCACCCTGGTGCTCTCGGCGCGGCATGGTCAACGTGGTCAAGGAATGGCTTCCATCGGACGTGGACTGTACGTGGAGAGGCTGACAGCTGGGTCCATGGCTGCAGCAAGGAAGTGCCTCCTTATTATGCGAAAAATAATGATTCCTCCACCTGACAGCAGGGACCCTCCGGACGGGCAACCATATTTCATGAAAAAAAGTTTCCCCCTGACTGCTGGGACCTACCAGCTACATCATCGCACGCAAGGAAGTGCGTCCGGGCAAAAAAAAACGATTCGCCCCCCTAACTGCTAGGACCCACCAGCTACATCTTCGCATGCAAGGAAGTTCCTGACTGTCGGGACCCACCTGGTCGAAGCATATGTAGCATTGTCATTCTGGTGGCGAACGTGTACATACATACTGGTCGATGTAGAGGCGTGCATGTGTCGTAGTAGAGGCGCGCACATAGCATGTACACGTACGTAAAACAGCCAGGGTGCAAGAAAGTAAATACAGCCACGTACGTACATACGGGAGGGGTCTCGAATGCCTACTCGCACGTACGTAAGGCCAGGGCTCGTGTACATGGCTGGGTAGGAACAGAGAAACAACGTCATCGTGTTCATGGGGAGCCAACCGGCTGGGTCGGAACGGAATGCGTCGTCATGTTCATCGGGAGGGCTTGGACGGAACAGCCGATGGAAACGAGGCCTGGTGTACCGCAGAACGGAGGAAACGGCCTTGTGTTCGACCGGCCACGGTCACAACGGGATCCTGTTCATCGGAAGGGGTCTGGCGTACCGCAAAATGGAGGAAACGGACCTCCTACGGTCGAAACGGGGGTCCTGTTCATCGGGAGGGGTGTGGCGTACCGTAAAACGGAGGAAACAGACTTGTGTTGGAGCGCTACGGCCGAAACGGGGGTCATGTTCATCGGGTGGGGGGGGGGGTGTGGCGTACCGCAAAATGGGACTCCACGGGATACTGTTCATCTCCACCGTCGACCCCCTCCATCCTCCATGGGCTATTGTTCATCCACCGTCGACCTCCTCCATACTCCACCAGCGACTGTTCATCCACGGGCTCCTGTTCATCCAGCCTCCACCAGGCACTACTCCACCGGCTACTGTTCAACCAGCCCTCTCCACGGGCTCCTGTTCAACCACCCCTCCACCGTCTACTGTTCATCCAGCCCTCCACGGGGTGGTCCTGTTCATCCAGCCCTCCACTGGGTCCTGTTCATCCATCCGCAACCGGCTCGATCGATTGGGGTCCTGTTCATCTAGAGGCAACACCACGGGGTCCCGTTCGTCCACCCCCACCGGGAACTGTTCATCCAAACCCCCCCAGCAACACTCACTGTTCATCCAGAGGCAGCATCGATCGGCTTCAGTTAGCAGCAGTAGCGAAGGAATCGCTCGATCGGGTTCAGTTAACAGCCATCGATCGATCGCTCGGGTTCAGTAACGCGTAGCCTGCAGTGCAATCTCTCGGGTTCAGTTAGAGCCCAACGCCTCGCACCCACGCGCGTGCGTGTACGAGAGAAACACGCATCTCTCGGCCCCGACTACCCACCGTAACCGGGAACACCCCGATATTTTCCTCGCCCTCGCTTCTACCATGGTTTTTTCCGTCATGGACGGCCCAAAGAATGTCATGCAGCTGCGTCTCCGGCCTGCCCAGGACGAAAAGCCCATTTTTTGTCATGATTTTTTGTCATAGAAGTAGGAGCCCACCACATATATGATGATACCGGGTTTTGTCACAATTATCGTCATAGAAGTGTCATAAGTATGACAAAAGTTTTTTTCTTTCGGCCCAAAATGTCACGGATGTGTCTTTTTTTGTAGTGGATACCACCACTATGGCCAACCTTATATAGTGGGGAGTATCATATACTATATATAGTATCATGCATATGATACTACGTACGTACCTTCATAGTGCATATATAGTATCATAGAGTAGTATATATCATAGATGACCGTATTTATGGCCATACATGACACAAAGTAGTATAGCATTTATTATATATGTTACGGTATCTACCTGTGTTACTGCTTCTTTGCCACATCATCATATTTGCTATTCCCGAGTGCATGATACCGACTATGATACCCCCACTATGGCCACCCTAAGGCTGGTCGTAATATGGGAGTATCAAGCAGCATCATGCATGCCAACTAGACTTTTTGGATGATGTGGCACATAGTTAAATGAGGAAAGAGAGGGTGTGGTATCATATCATGATACCGTACCATATTAAATGTTGTACTACTTTGTGTCATGCATGGCAAATATTAAGGCAACCTAAGATACTAACTTATCATACTATGCATGCGCGCATTACGGAGGTATTGCCGATCAGATACTAGTATCATGCATATATACTCCCTCCTTTCCGGTTTATAGGCTTATCTCAAAATTTAGTTTTTCCATTTTATAAGGCTCAGTTTGGTTGTTCCCCATCACATGTTCAGATTCCAAGGTGCATTAAATCATTGCATGCAAGTATTAAGAGAAAATTGACCAATGCATGTACTTTATGCATGCATGTATTGCAAATAATACATTGGTAAACATAATTTTTTTGAGGAAAACAAAAGCATTAACTGGGTGTTTTTGCAAACTACAAAAAGTATTCCATCACTCACCATCTAACTTGGTTGGTGATATTTTTGAAATGAGCCCTATAAACCGGAAAGGAGGGAGTATGATACTAGCTAGTCTAATGATATACTAGCTACCTCACTAAGAGCATGCATGGTTAATAATACAGCCAACGGTCGGCTATAAGAAGTTACCATGGCATATGCAGCCAACCTCTTAGCCGGCATTTACAATAATAAGTTTTAAATACGTACTAGTTTATCAATAGTTGGCCCACCTTACATCCTCACAAAGAGTCTTGGGTCTCGTGGTGTAGCTGGCTCTACTAACCAAGAGCCCGCTTGTCTTCTCTCTCCTCTTCTCTTTCCTCCAACTAATAAGCACATATATATTTTTCTATTCCTGATAGCCTGCTTATCTCACTCTATTGTACTTGCTCTAAGACTAGCCACAATAGAGAGTAACATACACTAGTAACATACACATATCCCTAGACTATGTTACTACCTTTCATAGTGGGTAGTAACATAAGTATGGTAACATGCAAAGCCTCATTTATTAGGTTATAGACTCATATTGCATTGGGACATGTGATGTTACAGTAACTAGCTAAGTTACTCAAACTACCTCTCTCCTCATTAACTCATTGCCACATAAGCAAATTTGTTGAGTTGGACTCGATGTTACTACTGAAGTTACTCCCACTGTGGCTAGTCTAATGCATAGTATCATAGATTAGTATCATATGTAGTACTTTATTTATTGTCATGCATGACACATAGTAGCATATCATTTGTTATGATACGGTTTCATGATATGATACTTAACCCTCTCTTTCTTCATTTAATTCTATGACAGCTCATCAAAATTGCCTAGTTGGCATGCATGATACTAGCTATGATACCCCCTTACTATCAGCCTAGCAAGGAAGGTGTACAAATCATTTGTGCGTCGCTTTGTGAGTTTTCATCCGTTTGTTCGAGAAGCGGGGAGAAGTTTCAAACATTTCGGCCATGAGGTGCGGCCACTAGCGTAGGCCTAGTTGGTATTTTAATTACAGGAAATTCAGATGGAGTTTGGAAATCATCAAAATCAATGTGTGCCCGTGGCGTGCTCTCACGACCCCGTGGAAAAAAATTGGTAAACTTTGGCACAAGTTTTTATGACCGCTCCTTCCAAACCGGAGCATCTCACATGAAGGATCATGGTTTCCAAAAGGAGACGTGTCAATCAAACTCCTGTGCCCAGTGACTTCATCGTTTGGCCTCATAAAAATTTCCTTGGTATGCAATCATCATTATACCACGGGTTTGATTTTCTGACGCATTTCAGGTATCGTTAGCTATATTTAAGACATTTTTTAGATTAACGTGCATTTTGTGCATAAAAATAAAATTACAACCAGAACTGCATGTGCTGTCGAAAGGGATGAGGATCGCCGTTCGATCTGGGAGCATCCAACGGTGTAGACTTATGATCCGTGGGGTTTGGGTTCTGGCCAATTAGAAAGCATGACTCAGATCGTGGGCTGGGTTTGGTCGGCACACGACTTCCATCAATGAACCGTGTGCTATTTGCAAACCAGATTGCATATTTTTGTTCACACATACTGTAGTGAGATCAATTGAGTGTGCTACCTCTATAATATAATAAGAGTAACAAAAAAGGTTCATATTCATTGCCTGAGCTGATAGCATATCAATGTCAACATATTGACGGTTCTAAAATCAACAGAAAACCGGGCATAACTCACAAATTCAATACATGCGACAGTTCTAAATTGAATGAATTAAGTTGCAGGGTAGGCATGAAGACTAGTCTTACGGCTTAATTCCCATGTACATGGGGGAACTGGGATCATTACGTTGACCCCGAATGAACTTGGGTTTTATGATGATTTTACGCTTCTCTGTTACACGAGTGCGTGATCCCTTGGCTGGCAACTCATCAAATTCATCGTACTTGTCCTCATCGGCAACATCGTCGACACCCAGTACCCTTCTCTTCCCATGCATCACTACATGGCAGTTCTTATGCAAGGGGTCTTCCACAAAGAAAATCTGGGTAGCATCGCTGGCAAGAATGAATGGGTCCGCGTGATATGCCATCGTTGTCTTGTTAACACAGGTCTTCCTATACTCGTCAATCCTTACCTGACCAAGAGGGATCCATGTGCACCTAAATAATGCCACCTTAACTTTCACATAGTCCAGCTCCCAAATCTGTTTGATGGTTCCATAGTATACCCTTTTATCAGCTTCATTTACAGTCATGCATTCTATTCGAACAGAGCTGTTCTGATATGAGGTCTTCTGATCACGTTCCTCAGTGTATAACATGTATCCATTTATGTCATATGCTTGGTACGTCAACACCGTAGGTGATGGCGTTTGTGCCAACCACGTAGCAATGTCATCGATGGATCCTTGTGCCAAACAATTCTTTAGCCATTCGGCGTAGTTCTTACCGTGCTCCTTCATCTCCACATCTGATGAAGGCACCATTGGTAAGAAGCTTTGGCGTATCCAACTGTTCTTCGGCATAAGCGCTGAGAACTGGGTTGTTAAGAAGGACCGTCAAATGTGTTTTCTCTGCCAATTCTCCGGGTGCAGCCATTTGCATGCCAGCAAGGACCGGCTTACCTTTCAGCCTTCCCTCATGGCGAGAGAGGGGCAAACCTATAGGTCTTTGTTTCATGTATTCGGTGCAAAACTCAACCACCTCCTCCGCAGTATAAACTCTTAGGATGCTTGCCTCTGGATGGTTTCGGTTTTGAAAAAAGCGCTTCAGTATTCCCATGAACCGCTCGAAGGGATAAATGTTGCGAAGAAACACAGGACCACAATACTTTATCTCGTCGACAAGGTGCACAGTGAGATGGACCATGACATCAAAGAATGAAAGTGGAAAAAACATCTCTAGGTTGGAAATATTCTTGCAATATCATCTTGCATATGATCCAACTCTTCAGGATCTACAACTTTCTGCCATAGTTTGTTGAAGAAATCACGGAGGTCAATGAGTGTGTTTCTTATATCTTTGTTCATCATATTCCTGATGGCCACCGGGAGGATTTGTGTCAACATTACATGGCAATCATGTGACTTCATGTGTCCCAACTTCATTGTACCTGAGCTCACATCCACGAGACTTTTGATGTTTGCGTAGTAGGAAGAGGGTGTCTTAACTGACAACAAATAGGTGAAGAACTGTGTTGCTTCTTTTGTACTGAAATTGTAACTCTGGCGAGCTTTGATGAATTTGTCATCATCTTCTGCTTCACTCTTGCGTTTTGATTGATCAGCAAGCATATCTAGCCGTGAACCATCACCATCCTTTCTTTTACCTTTAATCTTGAGCAGAGTACCAAGGATGCTTTCACATACGTTCTTCTCTACGTGCATGACATCGATGCAGTGACATACACGTAGAATCTCCTAGTAAGGTAATTTCCAGAACACCGATTTCTGGACTAGTTGCTATATCAAGGCATTCAGCTGTTGGATCAACTGGGTGATCTCCGGTGGGAAGACAAATCCGGCGTCACGTCTCGGAGGCATCTGATGGGTTTAGAGGGGAGAGATTAGAATAGAGTGAGGTCTAATGAGAAAGCACTACCCATATGCTCATGAGACAAACACATTCATGTCACACCAAATCATTTCAAGCAAGGGCATACAGTCGGTCTAGAACTATCGTTACATAAGTGCTCAGACTAGTCTACATACATGGGGGAATACTACTAATAATGTGGTGGTCTACTAGAAATTTTGATCGGTGGAAGACTCCATGATATCCGCTCCAGCTTCGTCTTTATAGTCATCATCACTACTATCGGGGTCGGAGTCGGTGTCGTCGATGATGATGTAGTCCTCGGGATGGTCATCATCTCCTCCTGGCGCGGGGTCTCCCATGAATACTCCTAGCTTCCTTGTCAGGTCGTCATTCTTCTCCACTAGTATTGCGATTTCCTCCTCGTATCCGTCACGTGTAGACTTGAGTTCCTCCTCTAGCTCCATGTTCCTGGTCATCACCTTCTTCAAATCTACCATGCTTGCGCACATCTGGTTCTCTTAGCGACGAATGTGCTTGTTTAACTCCTGGATGAAAGATGCAATGGACCTGTCCCTCCTGGTGCTGATCATCTCCCATTGCTCATCTTGGCTCCCACATATCTGATAGATAGTGTCCTTAAGCTCCTTGTGATAAACTTCACCAATGCGTCCCATGGCGATGTGGGCTGCCATGCTCTTACCTAGACTCCAGGTTGGTGCATCAAAGGAAAACTCGATGGGCTCAGTAACTGGTGTGAATGTCCTTCATGGAACTTGAACTCGAATCATCCAACGCTCCTCTTCTGGTAAAGTGGCGGTGTAGGTCCCGGTGAAGCTTGGTATTCCGATGTTCAGGTACCTAGTTACTTCCTTCAAGCGTCGTCCAAAGGGTGTGTCTTCATTCGGTTGTGCAAACTTGTTCCTTGAGTCCGCCATCCTAAATAGTAGAAAATGGAGAGGAGTCAGAAATGAGTAGAGAAGAGTGACCTATGGCTCATCTTAGTGGTCGTGTCCTACATTCAGCGTGTGCTCTGATACCATCTTGTAGCGATCCAACCTCAAACGGTCGAATCTCTGTGCTTAAGTGTCATCCCTGGATCGGGAATGCTGACACACACAATACTTGAATGGATTTATAACAGAGTAGCAATCACACACTTATTACATCGAATGTCTCAAGAGAGAACTTATTACAATAAATATGGCTTAGGGCCATCTAAATAAGATAACAGCGGAAGGCTTGGAAGATAAAGTGAGTCCATCAACTCCAATGGCATAGCTGAGTCCATGACAAACGACCTAGCGCACCTTGCCGAAACGGGTCAGCACATGGAATATGCTGGCAATATAACACAGTAGATCAATGAACAAAATAAATGCTATCACTACATTCATATATGGCTGCTGGTGGCTCTATGGTTATAGTGTTTTGCGAAAAGCCAATTTTTCCCTACAACAAAGGAATATATTTTATTTAACTATCATGGTAGTTGAAACATTGAGAAGGTTCCTCCAACTCAATCCCAATTAAAAAGTAATTAACAACCCAATAAATTAATTAGAGTGATGAGCTCAAATCAATAATTCAAGTACCAGATACTCAAGATGTCCATAACCGGGGACACGGCTAATCATGATTAGTTTGTACACTCTGCAGAGGTTTGCGCACTTTTCCCCACAAGACTCGATCTCCTTCGTTTGATTTCTCGCACTACATGGTGTTTGAGAAACGGATGACCGAGACACAGTCTTTCAGAAGCAATAACTCCAACCCTGGGTAGACAGTACCAACCTACATCCCCTACATCTGCTAGCCTACCACTGGAAGAGGTCATGCAACATACTCAACTATGCTAGAGCCCATAATAGCTCGTGGTTGCACACGGAAGTTTCTAGCATGAATAATCTTATGATCCCTTTGAGCCTGGGTGGCGAGCCGTAGGATGATCACACGGATCCTCCGGGATATCCTAGGACAACAGTGGATTCTCCAGGTGCCCGCAACCAATCCACCCAGATGTGTATTTAAGTAGCCACCTTAAGTTAACCATTAATTAACAATCTCACATCTGTCATGGATACACTCAAACCCAATCCACGTCGACGAGCATAGCATTGCAATATAAGCATAGCGTAGAAGTAACTCCCAAGGGTTTGATAATAAAAGGGCAATAGGTTCTACCTCATCATCTACTTCCCAATACCCACAAGTTAATCACATCCTAATCATGCAGTGTTTGAGGACTGTAACTAATGCATAAAAACTGGGTATGAAAAGAGTATGATCAATGTGTTACTTGCCTTGCTGACGATCCGCAAACCCTAGTGACTCGTAGTAGCACGCTTCGCACTCCGGGAATTCTATCGCAAACAAACAATATCATATATATGCACTCAAGCAAAGATGCACGGGTAAAACTCAAATAAGAAGACCGAATCTGAAAACCAACTGAAGAGATTCAATCTGCAAACAGAATCAATCGAATCAGAGCTACGGAACTGAAACTACGGTCAAAAGAACTTTGAATTCAAATCTGCCTGAAACCAAATTTTAAATTGTCAAAACCTTGTTCAATTTAATTAAACAGAAAGAGAGACTCGAGACGAAGATTTTGGCATTGGTTTCACTGGATTTGGACAAACGGTTGAAAACTTACGAGGGTTTGAAGATCAGGGGCTAATCTGCGATAAAAATAATCGCGGATAGGTCCCTGGCCAAAAAACAAAATAGAAAGAAAAGACTAACGAACGAACGTTCGCTGTCTGAACCTAACCGGCGCACAACGTTCGTTAAAATGAACGATCGGACGAACGTCCGCTAAATAAAATAAACCAACGAAAACCAATCTAAGAAATTAAACCAGAAAACTAAAATTAAAAAACTGGGGTTAACCGAAGAAAAACCGACCGGTCAACGGGAGGGTCAACGGCGGTGGTTCCGGCGAGATCCGGCGCGGCGGCGGGGTCGGCAACGGCGGCGACGACGCGGGTGGCGCGGGGTTGCAGGGTGGGGTGCCGGCGGCGGCATCAGCGTCAGCGGCGCGGGCGACGGTGCGGCAGCGGAGCAGCGGCGGCTCGGCAGCGGTGGCGGCGCGGGCGGCGGCGGCGGCGGCTTCGGCTTGGGGTCCCACGTTCATGAGACCGGTTCCAGCGACAAATATGCAACTAGTTTTGCATAAAGGTGGCTGGCAGGTGTATGTTTCTCCAACTTTAGTTGAATCAAATTTGTCTGCGGCCGGTCCTTGTTGAAGGTTAAAACAGCAAACTTGATAAATCACCGTTGTGGTTTTGATGCGTAGGTTAGAACGGTTCTTGCTAGAAGCCTGTAGCAGCCACGTAAAACTTGCAACAACAAAGTAGAGGACGTCTAACTTGTTTTTGCAGGGCATGTTGTGATGTGATATGGCCAAGACATGATGTGATATACGTTATTGTATGAGATGATCATGTTTTGTAAAAGTTATAGGCAACTGGCAGGAGCCTTATGGTTGTCACTTTATTGTATGAAATGCAAACGCCATGTAATTGCTTTACTTTATCACTATGTGTTAGTGATAGTTGTAGAAGCAATAGTTGGCGAGACGACCACGACGCTACGATGGAGATCAAGGTGTGAAGCCAGTGACGACGGAGATCATGACGGTGCTTTGGAGATGGAGATCAAATGCACAAGATGATGATGGCCATATCATGTCACATATTTAGATTGCATGTGATGTTTATCTTTTATGCATCTTATTTTTCTTAGTACGGCGGTAGCATTATAAGATGATCCCTTACTAAAATTTCAAGGTATAAGTGTTCTCCCTGAGTATGCACCGTTGCGACAGTTCATCGTGCTGAGACACCACATGATGATCGGGTGTGATAAGCTCTATGTTCACATACAACGGGTGCAAGATAGTATTGCACATGCGGAATACTCAGGTTAAACTTGACGAGCCTAGCATGTACAGACATGGCCTCGGAACACTGGAGACCGAAAGGTCGAACGTGAATCATATAGTAGATATGATCAACGTAGAGATGTTCACCATTGAAGACTACTCCATCTCATGTGATGATCGGACATGGTTTAGTTGATTTGGATCACGTACCATTTAGATGACTTGAGGTATGTCTATCTAAGTGGGAGTTCTTAAGTAATTTGATTAATTGAACTTAATTTATCATGAACTTAGTCCTAATAGTATTTGCATATCTATGTTATAGATCAATATCTCACGTATAGCTCCCCTGTTTTATTTTTGATCTGTTCCTAGAGAAAACTAAGTTAAAAGATGATAGTAGCAATGATACGGACTAGGTCCATGATCTGAGGATTATCCTCATTGCTGCATAGAAGAATTATGTCCTTGATGCACCGCTAGGTGACAGACCTATTGCAAGAGCAGATGCAGACGTTATGAACGTTTGGCAAGCTCGGTATGATGACTACTTGATAGTTTAGTGCACCATGCTTTACAGCTTAGAACCGGGACTTCAAAAAATTTTTGAATGCCATGGATCATATGAGATGTTCCAAGAGCTGAAAACGATATTTCAGATCCATGCCCGTGTTAAGAGGTATGAGACCTCTGTCAAGTACTTTGCCTTATGCCTGGGTACTACAATCACTTGAATCGAGTGGGAGTTAATCTTCCAGATAAGATAGTGATTGACAGAGTTCTCTAGTCACTATCACCAAGTTACTAGAACCTTGTGATGAACTATAATATGCAAGGGATGACGAAAATGATTCCCAAGCTCTTCGCGATGCTAAAATTGGCGAAGGTAGAAATCAAGAAAGAACATCAAGTGTTGATTAACAAGACCACTAGTTTAAAGAAAATGGGCAAGGGAAAGAAAGGGAACTTCAAGAAGAATGGCAAGCAAGTTGTCACTCTCGGGAAGAAACCCAAAGCTGGACCCAAGCCTGAAACTAAGTGCTTCTACTACAAAGGAAATGGTCACTGGAAGCGGAACTGCCCCAAAAACTTGGCGGATAAGAAGGATGGCAAAGTGAACAAAGGTATATTTGATATACATGTTATTGATCTATACTTTACTAGTGTTCATAGTAGCCCCTGGGTATTTGATACCGATTTAGTTGCTAAGATTTGTAACTCAAAACAAGAGTTGCAAAATGAACAGATACTAGTTAAGGGCGAGGTGACGATGTGTGTTGGAAGTGATTCCAAGGTTGATAAGATCTCCATCACACACTCCCTTTACCTTCGGGATTGTTTGCGTTGAGCGTGAATATGATTGGATCATGTTTATTGCAATACGGCTATTCATTTAAGTCAAAGAATAATTGTTATTCTGTTTACATGAATAAAACCTTCTATGGTCATACACTCAATATAAATGGTTTATTGAATCTTGATCGTAGTGATACACATATTCATAATATTGATGCCAAAAGATGCAAAGTTAAATAATGCAACACAGTTGTGGCACTGCCGTTTTGGTCATATTGGTGTAAAACGCATGAAGAAACTCCATGCAGATGGACTTTTGGAATCACTTGATTATGAATCATTTGATGCTTGCGAACCATGCCTCATGGGAAAGATGACTAAGACTCTGTTCTCCGGAACAATGGAGCGAGCCGCTGACTTATTGGAAATAATACATACCGATGTATGCGGTCCGATGAGTATCGTTATTTTCTGACCTTCACAGATGATTTGAGCAGATATGGGTATATCTACTTAATGAAACACAATGTGAAACATTTGAAAAGTTCAAAGAATTTCAGAGTAAAGTGGAGAATCATCATAACAAGAAAATAAATTCTACGATCTAATCGCGGAGGCGAATATTTGAGTTATGAGTTTAGCCTTAATTTAAAACAATGTGGAATAGTTTTGCAACTCACGCCACTTGGAACACCACATCATAATGGTGTGTCCGAACGTCGTAACCGTACTTTATTAGATATGGTGCGATCTATGATGTCTCTTATTGATTTACCACTATCATTTTGGGGTTATGCATTAGAGACTTCTGCATTCACTCTAAATAGGGAACCATCTAAATCCGTTGAGACGACACCGTATGAACTATGGTTTGGCAAGAAACCTAAGCTGTCGTTTCTTATAGTTTGGGGTTGCGATGCTTATGTGAAAAAGCTTTAGCCTGATAAGCTCGAACCCAAATCGGAGAAGTGCGTCTTCGTAGGATACCCAAAAGAAACTGTTGGGTACACCTTCTATCACAGATCCGAAGGCAAAATCTTTGTTGCTAAGAATGGGTCCTTTCTAGAGAAGGAGTTTCTCTCCAAAGAAGTGAGTGGGAGGAAAGTAGAACTTGATGAGGTAATTGTACCTTCTCTCGAATTGGACAGTAGCACATCAGAGAAATCTGTTTCCCGTGATGTCTACAACAACTAGAGAGGAAGCTAATGATGATGATCATGAAACTTCAGATCAAGTTACTACTGGACATCGTAGGTTGAACAGAGCACGTTCCGCACCAGAGTGGTACGGTAATCCTGTTCTGGAAGTCATGTTACTAGACCATGACAAACCTACGAACTATGAAGAAGCTATGCTGAGCCCAGATTTCGACAGATGGCTTGAGGCCATGAAATCTGAGATAGGATCCATGTATGAGAACAAAGTGTGGACTTTGGTGGACTTGCCCAATGATCGGCAATCCATTAAGAATAAATGGATCTTCAAGAGGAAGACATACACTGATGGTAGTGTTACTATCTACAAATCTCGACTTGTTGCAAAAAGGGGTTTCGACAAGTTCAAGGAGTTGACTACGATGAGACTTTCTCACTCGTAGCGATGCTTAAGTCTGTCCGAATCATGTTAGCAATTGCCGCATTTTATGAAATCTGGCAAATGGATGTCAAAACTACATTCCTTAATGGATTTCTTAAAGAAGAGTTGTATATGATGCAACCAGAAGATTTTGTCGATCCTAAAGGTGCTAACAAAGTGTGCAAGCTCTAGCGATCCATCTATGGACTGGTGCAAGCATCTCGGAGTTGGAATATACGCTTTGATGAGGTGACCAAAGCATATGGTTTTATACAGACTTATAGTGAAGCCTGTATTTACAAGAAAGTGAGTGGGAGCTCGGTAGCATTTCTGATATTATATGTGGATGACATATTGCTGATTGGAAATGATATAGAATTTCTCGATAGCATAAAAGGATACTTGAATAAGAATTTTTCAATAAAATACCTCGGTAAAGCTACTTATGTATTGGGCATCAAGATATATGGAGATAGATCGAGACGCTTAATAGGATTTTCACAAAGCACACACCTTGACAAGATTTTTAAGGAGTTCAAAATGGACCAGTCAAAGAAGGAATTCTAGCCTGTATTGTAAGGTGTGAAGTTGAGTAAGACTCAAAACCCGACCACGACAGAAGATAGAGAGAGAATGGAAGTCATTCCCTATGCCTCAGCCGTAGGTTTTATAAAGTATGCCATGTTGTGTGCCAGACCTATTATATACCTTGACATGAGTTTGGCAAGGGGGTACAATAGTGATCTAGGAGTAGATTGCTGGACAACAGTCAAAATTATCCTTAGGTACCTAAAGAGGACTAAGGAAATGTTTCTCGGTTATGGAGGTGACAAAGAGTTCGCTGTAAAGGGTTACGTCGATGCAAGCTTTTACACCAATCCAGATGACTCTGAGTCTCAATCTAGATACGTATTGAAAGTGGGAGCAATTAGCTAGAGTAGCTCCATGCAGAGCATTGTAGACAAAGAAATTTGCAAGATACACACGGATCTGAATGTGACAGACCAGTTGACTAAACTTCTCCCACAAGCAAAATATGATCACACCTTAGTACTCTTTGGGTGTTAATCACATAACAATGTGAACTAGATTATTGACTCTAGTAAACCTTTTGGGTGTTGGTCTCATGGCGATGTGAACTATGGGTGTTAATCACATAAAGATGTGAGGTATTGGTGTTAAATCACATGGCGATGTGAACTAGATTATTGACTCTAGTGCAAGTGGGAGACTGAAGGATATATGCCCTAGAGGCAATATTAAAGTTGTTATTTTATGTTTCCTCATATCATGATAAATGTTTATTATTCATGCTATAATTGTATTAACCGGAATCTTGATACATGTGTGGATACATAGACAAAACACAGTGTCCCTAGTAAGCCTCTACTAGACTAGCTCATTAATCAAAGATGGTTATGTTTCCTAGCCATAAACATGTGTTGTCATTTGATGAATGGGATCACATCATTAGGAGAATGATGTGATGGACAAGACCCATCCGTTAGCTTAGCATATTGATCGTTAAGTTTTATTGCTATTGCTTTCTTCATGTCAACTACATATTCCTTCGACTATGAGATTATGCAACTCCCAAATACTGGGGGAATACCTTGTGTGATATCAAACGTCACAATGTAATTGGGTGATTATAAAGATGCTCTACAGGTATCTCCGAAGGTGTTTGTTGGGTTGGCATAGATCGAGATTAGGATTTGTCACTCCAAGTATCGAAGAGGTATCTCTGGGCCCTCTCGGTAATGCACATCATGATAAGCCTTGCAAGCAATGTGACTAATGAGTTAGTTGCGGGATGATGCATTGTAGAACGAGTAAAGAACTTGCCAGTAACGAGACTGAACTAGGTATGAAGATACCGACGATCGAATCTCGGGCAAGTAACATACCGATGACAAAGGGAATAACACATGTTGTCATTACGGTTTAACCGATAAAGATCTTCGTTGAATATGTAGGAACCAATATGAGAATCCAGGTTCCGCTGTTGGTTATTGATCGGAGAGGTGTCTCAGTCATGTCTACATAGTTCTCGAACCCGTAGGGTCCGCACGCTTAACGTTCGATGACGATTTTGTATTATATGAGTTATGTGATTTGGTGACCGAATGTTGTTCAGAGTCCCGAATGAGATCACGGACATGACGAGGAGTCTCGAAATGGTCGAGAGGTAAATATTCATATATAATATGATAGTATTTGGACACCGGAAGTGTTCCGGGGGTACCGGGTAGGTATCGGGTCACCGGAAGGGGTTCCGGGCAACCCCCGGCAAGCTATATGGGCTTAATGGTCCTAGGGAGGGACAAACCAGCCCACAGGGGGCTGGTGCACCCCTCTACCAGGCCAGCCAGCCCTAGGGAAGGCAAGGGAGGAGGGCTAGCCCTTCTTTCCTTCCCCTTCTCAAGGGAGAAAGGAAAGGGGGGGCGCCATCTCCTCCTTCCTTCTCCTAGTGCCAAAACAAGGAAGGGGGGCCGAATTGGGGTGGCACCGCAAGTAGGATTCGGCCTACTTGGGCGCCCCTGGCTTCCTCTTCCCCCCTCCAACCTATATATATGTGGGGAGGGGGCGCCTAGAGTAGACACAAACATCTGTTAGCCGTGTGTGGTGCCCCCTCCACAGTTTACGCCTCCGGTCATATTGTCGTAGTGCTTAGGCAAAGCCCTGCTTGGATCACTTCCCCATCACCATCACCACGCCATCGTGCTGACAAAAATCTCCCTCGTCACTTTGCTGGATCAAGAGTTCGAGGGACGTCATCAAGCTGAACATGTGCTGAACTCGAAGGTGCCATACGTTCGGTGCTTGATCGGTCGGAACAAGAAGAAGTTCGACTACATCAACCGTGTTGTCAAACGCTTACGCTTTTGGTCTACGAGGCTACGTGGACACACTCTCCCCCTCTCGTTGCTATGCATATCCTAGATAGATCTTGCGTGAGCGTCGGATTTTTTTGAAATTGCATGCTACGTTTCCCAACAGACAAGGCTGTATAGTTTGAGCAGGACTAGATTTGTTGCTCTCACATAGGGAAAGGTGTCTAAAGATAACATAGATGGGACCAACACAAATATTCTCCTTGGTTGTTTGTTGCAACAGACTGTGCATCACCCCTTTATACATTGGTTGATGCACATGGTGCTTGTGTGTCCACTGTCCCATGCAACTCTTTAGTTGTTGTTAATCTAATAATGCCGCTGGAAAATTGAAGCAATGCCACAGTTAAAAGCAAATTACATGTTTAACGAATTTTATTGTAAATATAATCTCTCTGTTAATATGAATCAATGCCACTGTTTGAGAAATGCTACTGTCTTGCTTTCTTTCCCATTTAGATAAGTTATATGCTTCTTTTTGTGGGCTTCTGTGTCATCCACCATTATTGACCAGTAGTTGTTTCCTTTGCACCTTTGTGTAAACAGGGTTATCTACTTCACTTCGTTGCTATTGCGACCTTTTGTTGCACTGCACAAAACACTTTTGTTTTAAGAGTGTTTTGTGCAGTTCAACCAAAATGTCACACCGACAACCTTGCTTGATTGCTTGATCTTAGTGGAACTGCACAAGTGGAGATCTGACTTCCTGTCCTTGTTGGCACATTTGTTTCAGATCTTCTTCTTGTGATTTGTTTGAATTCTGTGTCATGAGAGGTCAGTACTAGCCTTCTTTCACATGATTGTGCAGTGTGCTTTCATATGTTGTGCTACTTATACGGTAATGTTGCTTGATTTTAGTGAACTGCACAAATGGAGACCAGATTTCCAATCTGTATGTGCCGTAATATCCCATTGAGGTAAGATACTGATATTTCACAACTGTTGGCCTGTATTTTGCTACTGTAATCAGAAAATTAATGTCTTTGTTTAGTGATATACTTGTGCTCCCTAATTGACATGCCAAATCTTACATTGAAGGCGAAGCCTGTCAGTTATTGAACCAAGTGATGAAGGGGAAGAACAAGCACAAGAAAAACAAAATCAACTCCCGGTGCTGTAATGAAGCACTGGAACTGTGATGACACAAGTAATGATATAGTTTTGCATCTTAATTTATAGCTATGGCTGGAACGAGCAATTATTTTTCCATTGATTTGATGCCACTCTTAATGTAATATGTAATTATCTCTACTTGTGCAAATAGGGATCTTCTTTGAAGATAACATATGTTTTAGTGGAACTGCATAAGAAGATGTTGGAAACATTAAACTAATCGAGGAGTATATAGTAAGCATGGCAACCACAGTAGATAACAACAGATGGTTCCCGAGAAGTGCTTCATCTATATGCCTACACAATAAGCCTCCTGACAAAGGTTGGTACTGCCCCACGGATTTCATCCATATGATTGAGCTTTGTCATCTCTATTGGTGTTGTGCTACTACTTACATACTGTCATCAAAAAGTGGTATTGTCCTCGAGAAGTGCTACATCTGTGCTGTTATAATTATTTCCTTTCCTTTTTTCGAGCAAATAGGGATGCAACATTTACTTGTTCTCTTTCCTTCGCACAACAGGATCATCCCCTTCATATTAGAAGGAAGCAGTTGAAGGATGGTTACATTACTGCCCACAAGAACAAACTAAGTTCAGCTCATAAGGACTCACAGATCTCCATCGTTGTTGTTGTGATGGACAATAAGATGTTGTTTTAGGGTTCTTTCCGGTGAGTTCCATTTCTTTAATGTGTGCTCTTCATGGATCATGTAGGTTGGCTGTTAAACTGTCAATTCATAGTACAGTTTGCTTTATACTAATCACTTTTTTGTATTTATGCAAACAGGGATGCTCAGCTTGAATTCAATGGGAACTGCAGAAAATGTTCTGATGTTTCGTGCCCTCCATTATAGTTCATCATGCACAATAGATCGAATGTTCTTGAATCATTCATTTCCACCTCCAGCCACAAAATTAGCTACAAGAAAGGAGGTGCGGATATGTTCAAGGCGTTGCAACATATAAAGGCGAAATCATACAAGCTACGTGCGAAGTTGGTTGATTTTAGTGGAACTGCACAAAAAGAACAACTGGTTTATTTAGCACGAGGTGACATGTAAATGTGTGAACTGATGGCAAACACCGCCCATTCCACAATCGTAGGCATTTGATATTTTGGAATGGGAAAACCTTGTCAAAGTTTGCTCATTGATGTACGCAAAGATACGCAATTTGATATTTTGGAATGGGACAACCTTATCAAATTTTGCTCATTGATGTTAGCAAGAAGACATGCGTTTGATATTTTTGTCACCAACATCGATCGATTTTTCTTCATTATTTAGTTGTGAAGTAAATATTAGCTCTGACATTTGAATCACTGAGATGCATAATCATCGATTGTTTTGAATGTTCTCTATGAATTGCCAGGCATGTGAGTTTTATTGCAATGTACATGCATGCTAAAAAGCTGCTCAAACTTTTTGTATGTGTGAAACTGCTGCAAACGATGTGATCACCGTGCGTCCCGGGAATAATGCTAGTACATATTGTTTTGCATGTTCATCCAATGCCAGTGATACAAAAATTCGAACTAATCAAACTAAATTCGTTCATGCACGGCCGAATTTCATACAAACATGCCGGATTTCATTACATTTCATACATTCTTCAACTAAAAAATGGGGTGCGCTAGAGGTATAATTAATTAATCTAATCTATGATCTTCGGCGCCCATTTCCCGTGTCCGAATTAGCTGAACAAAAGATTATTCTCTAGCACACCTCTCTGACTCCACGTCGCCGCCAAGAAGCTAATCGACCGTCAATGCTCAACCTGCCAAGCTTGGCTTCAACCGGAGGGTAGCGGCGGTGGCCTTACTTGGACCCAAGCAGCGATGACCTACCGTGTTCTACTCTTCCTCGTTTTCTGTGTGGTGCGACCTTGTTGGTAGTGGGGCGGGGCCTCGACGGAGCCGGTGATGTCCTCTGTCTCGTATCCGGCGGGACGATGCCTGGGCGGAGCAGCGGAAATCCCCCCTCGTTGCCAGCAGGGCGGGGCCTCGGTGGAGCTGGCGATGTCCTCTGCCTTGTTGTTGGCAGGGCGGGTCCTCGCCGAAGCTGTCGACATTCTGGGAATGGGGGTTCACAGACTTGCCTGCCTGCGGCCCACGGCGTGGCTCCGTCAACGGCCCAGTACGGCCCAACTTCGGCAACAACAAATACAAGACCCTTGCGAGGGGCCAAGCCTCACGAGGCGGGCGACACCAAGACCTCCCTGGGGGTGCCCCCCAGGCTGGCTCCCGAGGAGTGGAGATATCTATGCAAGCTGCACCTTGCGAGGTTCATATGACATAAACCATGACGACCAAGGCCAGGCGGGCGCCAGCGGGTGCAGTGTACCAGTTCTCCCTTTGGTGCTAAGGAGGCAAGCGTAGGCGCGGAGTCCCGAGGAATCAAGCAAAGGTTTCCATATCGGTGCAACAAGACCAAGACCGCCAGGACGGCAGGACGGAGGTCATCACGGAGCACATCATAGCATCACCACCAGAGGCTTTTGCAGGCGAAGACTACTTTTGTCAGGATAACTTGTACTAGTTGTCTCCCTTCAAATTTGGTTGTTGTGGGATCCCTTCCCTCCTACATTTGGAAGGGGACCAGAGCCACTATAAATAAGACCTAGCCACCACCATAGACGGGGGACGGATCGTTCAGATCATCCTCGCACTCACCAGCTCATCGATCACAAGAACACCTCACCACCTAAGGCTATTCAACCATTGTACTAGTTCATCCATAGCCCTCGAGGCCAATTCACCAAAAAGCAGGAGTAGGGTTTTACACCGAAGGTGGCCCGAACCTGGGTAAACTGTTGTGTCTCTAGTCCATTTGGTTCGTCGAGCTAGGCCGTGGAATCGGTGCGGAGGCAGACTGGGGAGGACGAGTTCTTCGCACGCACCCTAGAGTTCGAACCTCTCAAGGGTCTGCGGAACCCTGAATCCGACATTTGGCGCACCAGGTAGGGATGCGTCGGAGATCCTCCGCTCTGCCCGCTATGCTCCACTGACCGGCTCTCGTGGCGGACGCGACTTCACCAACCACTTTGGCACGCGCTTTCGGTGAAGCCGAGGGCCTCCGAGCCTTCACCCCCACCCTGCGGCGGGTGCAGTGGCCGCCCAAGTTCAGGCCGGACCTGCTGCCCCAATACGATGGCGCGGTGGACCCGACGGGCTTCCTCCAGGTGTACGAGGAGGCTGTATGGGCGGCCGACGGTGACGACGAGGTCACGGCAAATTGGCTTCCCATGGCCCTTGCGGGCGCGCCGTGTGCCTGCCTTCTTAGCCTGCCAGGATCTTCGGTGGCCTACAGGGAGGAGCTGCGCGGCCTCCTCATCGCACGCTTTTAGGCACCGGCGCCTCACGCCATCGTGGCCCGACTCGGTGTTTCGCAGGCGCTGCCCTCAGACCACCATGTCAAGGAGTTCTTTCGCCAGGTGGGTGCCACACGCGTGGAGCAGGGAGCTCCTCCGGGATAGGCGGCACCGAAGGCCGACCTCACCTTTGACTCGAGGGACCACCCTGCGACCACAGCGGGCGCAGGCACACTCCTGATGCTCTGCAACCCTACCATCTCCAACGTGGTGGTAACCAAGACCCTCATTGACGGCGGGGCCGACCTCAGTCACCACAAAAAAAGACACATCCGTGACATTTTGGGCCGAACGATTTTTTTTCTGTCATGCTTATGACACTTCTATGATGATAGTTGTGACAAAACCCGGTATCATGATAGATGTGGTGGGCTCCTACTTCTATGACAAAAATGGGTTTTTTGTCCTGGGCGGGTCGGAGACGCTGCTGCATGATATTCTTTGGGCCGTCCATGACGGAAAAAACCGTGGTAGAAGCGAGGGCGAGGAAAATATCGGGGAGTTCCCGGTTACGATGGGTGGTCAGCGGCCTAGCGATGTGCATTTCTCTTGTACACATACGCGCGTGTTTGAGAGGCGTTGCGCTCTAATTGAACCCGAGTGAGGCATTGGGCTCTAACTGAACCCTAGCGATTGCACTAGCTACGTTACTGAACCCCGATCGATCCCATGCTGTTAACTAAAGCCGAGTGATTCCTTCGCTACTGCTGCTAACTGAAGTCGATCGATGCTGCCTCTAGATGAACAGTTAGCGTTGTTGGGGGTTTGGATTAATAGTTCCCAGTGGGGGGTTGGATGAACAGGACCCCGTGGTGTTGCCGCTGGATGAATAGGACCCCGATCGACCGAGCTGGTTGGGGGTGGATGAACAGGACCCCGTGGAGGTCTGGATGAACAGGACCTCGTGGAGGGCTAGTTGAACCGTAGCCAATGGAGGGCTGCATGGACAGTAGCCCATGGAGGGGTGGTTGAACAGGACCCCGTGGAGAGGGCTTGTTGAACAGTAGCCGGTGGAGGAGCGGTGGAGGCTAGATGAACAGGAGCCTGTGGATGAACAGTCGCAGGTGAAGGCTGGAGGAGGTCGACGGTGGATGAACAATAGCCCGTGGAGGCTGGAGGAGGTCGACAGCGGAGATGAACAGTATCCCGTGGAGTCCCGTTTTGCGGTACACCACACCCCTCCCGATGACAGGACCCCCGTTTCGACCGTAGCGCTCCAACACAAGTTTGTTTCCGCTGTTTTGCGGTACGCCACACCCCTCCAGATGAACAGGATCCCGTTTCGACCGTGGTCGGTCGAGCACAACGCCATTTCCTCCGTTCTGCGGTACGCCAGGCCTCGTTTCGATCGGTTGTTCCGTCGGCGCCGGTTGGTTCCCGATGAACATGACGATGACGCAGTTTCTCCGTTCCGACCCAGCCTTGTACACGAGCCCTGGCCGTACGTATGCGCGAGTAGGCGTTCGAGACCCCGCCCGTATGTACATACGTGGCCGTATTTACTTTCTTGCACCCTGGCCGCTGTACGTACGTGTACACGATATTAACAGGACTGCGTGACATGCTACGTGTGCGCCTCTACTATGACACGTAGCCTTCCTTACACGGCCACTGTTCATCGCTGCAGCCTGCAGACAGACCGATCGACCAGTATGTATGTACACGTTCGCGACCAGAATGACAACGCTACGTATGCTTCGACCAGGTGGGTCCAGACTGTCAAGCGCTTCCTTTCATGCGAAGATGTAGCTGGTGGGTCCCAGCCGTCAGGGGGCGAATCATTTTTTGCCCATAATATGGACGCACTTCCTTGCGTGCGAAGATGTAGCTGGTGGGTCCCAGCAGCCAGGGGGGAAACGTTTTTTTTTGCGAAATACAGTGGCCCGTCTGGTGGGTCCCTGCTGTCAGGTGGAGGAATCATTATTTTGCACGTAATAAGGAGGCACTTCCTTGCTGCGGCCGTGGACCCAGTTGTCAGCCTCTCCACGTACAGTACTCTTCTGATAGAAGTCATTCCTTGACCACGTTGACCACGTCGTGCCGAGAGCACCAGGGCGATGGACGATGGCGAGGCTTAGGAAGGGGACGACACGGAGCCGGGGAAGACGCGGCAGTGGATGCCCACGCGGAGAGGAGTACGAGGGTTCACTGGTTCGGCTGCGGTGTGAGGCTGGTGTCGCCGCAGAATAACAGGGGGTGTGGGTGAGTAGAGGGATGGCCTGGCCAGCGGCGGGAGTAGTAGGGGGCGATGAGGCCTCCGCGGCAGCACAGTCAGCCACGGGAGGCAGGAGCAGGCGGCACGACCGGCGCTGGTTTGGGCGGTTGGAGCAAGAAGACCAGAGGTTGAAGAAGCACTACGGCCATTGGATGGACATCGTACGGTCACTGGAGCTAAAATCATTCATATTGACTAAGTTGACAAAGCCCTCCGTCCCCGTTAACTTAGTAGGCCCACAAGTCAGCCTCCCAATACGGTGGGTCCCAGCTAGCAGGGGGAGTATTCATTTTTTTGTGCGTAATAAGGAGGCACTTCCTTTTGTGCGAAGATATAGCTGGTGGGTCCGAGCTCAGCGGGGGGAACGTTTTTTTCACAAAATACAGAGGCCCTTCCGGTGGGTCCCAGCTGTCAGGTGGAGGAATCATTATTTTGCGCATAATAAGGAGGCATTTCCTTGTGTGGGTCCCTACTGTCAGCCTCTTCCGATGGCTGTTGTTTGTTGACCATGTTGACCTCGCCGCGCCGAGAGCACAAACGCGGTGGACGAGGGCGAGGCCCAGGAAGGGAATGACCCGGAGCCGGCGAAGCCACCGCATCGGATGCCCATGCTGAGGGGAGTACTAGCGCTGACTGGTCAGCTGCGGGGTGAGGCTGACGTCGCCGAAAAATAACAGGATGTGCGGGTGGGTAGAGGGATGGCCTGGCGGCAGCACAGCCAGCCATGGGAGGAGGGAGCAGGCAGTCCCGCCGGCGCTGGTTTGGGCGGCTGGAGTAGGAAGATCAGAGATTGAAGAAGCACGACGGCTGTTGGATGGACATCCAACAGTCACTGCTCTGCGTTGACTAAGTTGACAAAGCCTTGCGTACGTGTCAATTTTTCTTTAGGACTGCGTCATCATCAACCTAGTAGGCCTAGAAGTCAACCTCCAAATCTGTGGAAAACAGCATACAACCCATTAGCCATTATTTTCAATAATTTACAATCCATTTGCTAAATCTTAAGGATATTTGAAGCCCATATTCTTTTTATTAGCATTACATACCATATATTCTAGGCACTGCTAAAAAATTCAACGAAATTTTGCATATTTCGGTGGGGTCTGAACTCTATTAATCCCGAAATTACGAGTCACGTTAAAAATAATTTAAAAAAATATATCAAAATAAAATTCAAAAAACAATTCTCCACAAAAAATGAATGAAATTTAAAATCTTAACTAGCAAGATGCCTATGCGTTGCACGGAACATGAAGATGCATTTTTATGAGTAGTTTATCTTGTGGGAGAAAAGACAATATTTTAATGTAATTGCCAGTTGGCTTTGGTTTTTATAAGAGTAGAGAGTAGATAAATCTAGAAAAAATGATATTTTAATGTAATTGCCAGTTGGCTTTGGTTTAAAAATTTATAGCCCATTTCTTACAACTTATAGCCCATTTTCTGGGGAAGCCCATTTCTTACTACTTACATCCCTACTCGTCTTGAAAGATTTGCAGCCCAGCAGGGCTGAGAAAAGCAACACTACAAAAAAAATACACTTCCGTGATGATACGTGTTTGTCACAGTAGGTCGCGTTTTTTGTCATGCATGTACATCCATGACAATTTTATGACAGAATCAAGATAGTCATACCTGTGCTGTCGTAGAAGTGTTCCATGACATTACCAAAATTATTATCACGGAAGTGTCTACTTCCATGACGATAAATCGCGCATCACAGAAGTGCTTTCGTCAAGGGTGACCGACACATGGCATCCACCGTAATGGAACACCGTGAAGCTATAGGTCCGGTTTTGGATCCGATAACCCATTAAGAGCCCCGACCAATGGGGATTTTCCACATGTAAAATCATCATTGGCTGGAGAAAACACGTGTCGGGTCACCGTTGGGACAGATGTCATCCACTAATTGGACGCAAGGCGCCTATGATACGTCGACACGTGGCACGGCCCAACAGAGGCCCATTCATGTGAAAAGGCCGGCCCATTTGACTTGGTCAAAAGGTGGTGAGCCGGCCCACGGAAAGCCTGTTAATGACATGTTCGCATATAGCCCATTTACAGCCCGCTAACTCACGACCCATTATGGCCTAATGGAATTAGGCCCAGTAGCGTCATCTGGGCCGTCCAATATGATTCCAGCCCGTTGTAACTTACGGCCCATGTATGGCCCATGACGTATTTCGGCCCATATGAGTCCCTTTGTAACTCTTGGCCCATTAATGGTCCATGGTGAAACCGGCCCGTAATGAACAGTGTATTGCTTTATACCCATTAGTGGCCCATTATTCCATTGGGTCGTTTCCAGCCCATGTTACCTTTCGGCCTTCTCAGGGCCCATTTATTCTTGGGCTCATTTCCAGCATTCGGTTACTTACGGCCAGTTACTGGCCTTTTCTGCTTGTGGGCCAAATTCAGCCCGTGGATACAGTCGGCCCGTTTGTGGCCCGTTAATCTGTTGGGCCATTTTCATAGGATCATCAAATACAGCCTATTAATGGCCCGTTATGCTGAGCCCACAAAACATACGATTTCCACTCTAGCCCGTTTACGGCCCCTTATACGGCCCGTACAAGGCCCATAGATGAGACGGCCCGTAGAAAGCCCATGGATCCTACGGGACGTAGAAGGCCCATTGACCCGACGGCCCATAGAAGGCCCATTTATCCGACGGGCCATAGAAGGCCCATGGATCCGATGGCCCATAGAAGGCCCATGGATCTGACGGCCCATAGAAAACCCATGGATCCGACAGCTGATAGAAGGCCCATGGATCCGACGGCCCATAGAAGGCCCATGGATCCGACGACCATAGAAGGCCATGTATCGTCCGTCCCGTAGATGGCCCATGGATCGTACGGCATGTGGAGGGCCATGGTCACTACAACGTTTGGGTGAGTTGGCCCCCGTTTGAACGATATAACATATTCAAATAATTATCCTACTCTATACTATCACCTCTAAAAACATACACTATACAATAAAGAGAATAAGGAATAGAAACGTAGAATAATCCTACACTATACAATAAAGAAATTACGGCCGATTATAGCCACTAGGCATTATGGTTCGGCACCAGTGATAATAAAGCATACACAAATAGCAAATTACATACACTGGGCAAATACAACTCATACATCATGGACGCACATAAACATAACTTACAATTTGAACTATAATCTCTTCAGAAAATAGGATTGGCCGGATTTAGATAGCACAAATTTCAGTCTGCGAAATCTCCAATTCCTTCGTTGTTACCTCAGTGTCTTGTTTCATTTTTTTGACTCCTGCATCTAATACCTGCATGTCCAGTCTCAACTTGTTGATTGTACATTGAGAATCATGTACGCGTTGTCTTGCCACCTCTAGTTGATGCTCGAGAACATCAGCACATTCCAATTCCAATCCATAATCATTCGGTAACGGCCATGCCGCACTCCTCGTAGATCTTTGTGTTGATGTCACTTCATCCTGAAATGTTTCTGTAAGTACACATGAGTAGGGCAAAAATATAGTTACAACAGTGAAGCGAGCAAGACAGACTATTTTGTACATGGCAAAACAGGACTAACAATAATGTTACACGTGATGAAGCATAAGCAGGTGATATTTTAAAAATTATAAAAAAGGTAGTCTGTGCAGCCTGCATACAAAAATCTCTCTTAGCTCACCATTGGAATATGATGTTGGGATCCAATCCAAAACACAGACAAGTTATAAATTTAGACAACACGTTGCGTAGAAGTAAGCAAGCAGTTGGCCATTCTGTAGCTCAATTAAAGTCTTAGGGAGCATAATGAACAACAGAGGGTTTCATACAAACATACTACAACAAGCAAAACTATGCAATCGTTAGCCTAGTATAAACTAGATTGTGAGCCTCATGCAATAATAGTTGGTTAATAGACTTCAAAGCTTCAGGCACACTTCGGTAGAGTAATTAAATGGTGAGGCCTTTAATTATGTCAACTAATAGTTATACAAGTACCCAACATCAGGCATCATTCTTTGGGCATCTCATTAACTGAGGACAAATAAAGCAATTGAAAAGAGCAAATTAACTATGTCTGAAACAAATAAGGAATTGAACTGTTGAGTTCGATACAGTGACTTACCTTAACAGGTTGAAGAGGCTCAGCGCAGCTCCTACTTCTCTTGCAAGGCTCCTTCCTAACATCTTGTACTTGGAAATCCTCAATCTTATCTTCATTGCACCCCCTCTGCAAGGTGACACAGACTAGTTACTCGTCTCCTTGGAAGACAAATATGCATACTTTCCAGTCTGTGAACACAAAAGGATGAGATTATAACAAAACAACACCACATAATGAAACATGCCGCATCTCTTGCACTTGCACACAATGAAATGAGCACCTACTATGTCTGCACTATGTAAAAACTAGGCATAGCTTCGAACTGGATCTCCAGGTACTCTTTGAGAGCCTACTTTAGTGTACAACCAAACCTTTATGTCACCTATGAGTTAGAAAAGGCCCCTACAGCAGCCCTTAGTGTTTAAATCGTTGACAAGCTCTGTTAGAGTGTTAGGTCAAGAACAACAAGTAATCAAAGCAAACAGTCCTAGTATGGCTGGCTGCTGCAAACAAGCAATTGAACAGATGTGTGAGCAAATCTTACATATCAAGAAAAGAAGCAAAGAAGGAGGCTTAAAGACCATCACTTGACTGACCATATTTAAGGGGCATTTAAACATCATGTGCAACGTATGAACTAACATAAACATTGCATATTCCAGATTCTACAATGGAATGCACATGTATTAGGTTATGCCATGTATGATGGTGCCTAAATGTACACTATAGCAGGCAGAAGTGATTCACCATTGCACGCACAATTGAATTGCAGGTTAAGGGCCAGTTCTATTCCGCCTTTTCAGGGCTTATTGTCAAAATAAGCCATAAAAGATGTAAAGCAGTCATTTTTGAGTTATTGGCTTGGGCTTAACTAATTTCGCTTTGGAGGGGGTGTTTCGGGTAGAACCTCGCTAAAAATTGAAGGGAAGGGGAATAGTGAAATGACTCTGTTGTCTGCCTATATTACACTCAAAATGCAACTGCTGACGCCCGCGTCACACCTCACCCTCAAGTAAAAACAAACACACAAGCGTTCATTGCCCTGCCCGCTTGCATCTCCTCTCCCCTTTCCCTCTACCTCGATCCCCTGCCTGCAACACTAGGGTTCCTCCAGCGAGCTGTCGCCACTGGTCCCATCTGGCCTGGTCCTCGACGATGCTTTGTCCAGCTAGGCTACATGGCCGGTGGGTAGGGGCAAATCTCCTTGGCTGCTCCTCCCTCTGGCGCCGCCCCTCATTCTCATGGTCTCCAGCAGCTGCTCCACTATGGTTCGTCCAACGCACTACTCCGGCAGGCGCTGCAGAACTACGGCTGATGCCACACTGCGGCAGAAGGCACCTTATTCCCCCTCCCCACCTCCCAAGCCGTGGCCTTGAGGTGCTGTTGAAGGATGAGCTCATCTGATTTTTTGCCAAATTTTCGTTCTGATCCACTATACGATGAATTGCTATGAGCTGCTTCTGTTGCTGCTATATGATGCATTGCTATGAGCTGCTCCTGCTGCTGCTATATGATGAATTGCTATGAGCTGCTACTGCTGCTATATGATGAATTGCTATGAGCTGCTGCTGCTGCTATATGATGAGTTGCTATAAGCTACTCACGCTGCTGCTGTATGATGAATTGCTATGAGTTGCTCCTGTTGATGCTATATGATGAATTGCTATGAGCTGCTCCTGCTGCTGCTATATGATGAATTGCTATGAGCTGCACCTGCTGCTGCTATATGATGAATTGCTATGAGCTGCCCCTGCTGCTGCTATATGATGAATTGCTATGAGCTGCTCCTGCTGCTGCTATATGATGAATTGCTATGAGCTGCTGCTGGTATATGATGAATTGCACACTGCTGCTGCTGCTGTATGATGAGTTGCTATGAGCTGCTGCTGCTATATGATGCTTTCAGGTGGTGCTGCTATATGATATACCAGCCACTTGGACCATCGAATTTCAATAAATAATTGTTCTTCATTTAAATGTGGGTCATGCATTCTTCGTTTAAATTAGACAATGGGATCTCTATGGAAAACATTGACCAAAGTAGATAGTGCCAAGTAGATGGTATCTTTGTATTTGCATTTTGAGCAAATAGTGATGGTCTGTTTTCCTATCATATTAATTACTGCACTGGGTTCAATTTGTGATGTTTGCAAGTCAAATTAATTTTCATATGGGCAGCAAAATGAAAAAATATAATGCAATCTAGACTTTTCACTAATCATACCAAAGATAAGTTGAAAACGCAATGAAAAGAACTAGTATTACATGGAGCTTATATTCACAGGTACTTATTTTCCTAGGATAACTCGTAATAACTGTCCCTAAGAAACATGGCCAATAGAACTGACATACAAATAACATGTCATGATGATTGCAATGGAGGAGTGACGTACCATAGCACACTGTATAGGCTCACCGCTGGCTCTCCTTTTTTTTGCGATGTTCCATGAAATTGCCACATACATCTTGTACTTTTTCATTGTGTAACCCTATCTGCAAGTTGACACAACTAATTTCAGACATCTCTACATGATAATACATTGCATATCCCTTGCGCATATTTAAACCACCAATTAATGATTGTGTGCATAGCATAAACTAACCATGACTATGTGTGCTGGACTAGCAGGCACTCTAAGGGAACCTAATGTAGTGCACTGGAATTCCTACATGCCACCTACGATTTTGTGTAATGTACTGCCTCTGTTCCTAAATATATGTCTATGTAGAGATTCCAGTATGGACCACATACAGATGTATATAGATGCATTTTCGAGTGTAGATTCACTCATTTTGCTCCGTATGTAGCCTATAGTGGAATCTCTAGAAAGACTTATATTTAGGAACGGAGGTATGAGGTAGTATCATTATGACATCTACGTATCTAATTTAGCAGCCAGTAGTAGAAATCATTGTCTGCACAAAGGGATTACTGGTCGAAAATACTAGCAAAGCACGCTGGCAGGCACAGAACAATACAAGAGAGAGAGACGCGCTTACAAGATCATAGCAATGCCTCGGTCCAGGATCTTGGTTGGCCAAGCTGTTAGATCTAGAAGAAACATCATCCTTGTAGTTTTTGTCAGCTGCATAACAGGTAACAACGACCTGTTAGTATATTTGAAGTACATCGGGCAGGTGATGCTGGACGGGTTTAAAGGTGACAAGTACAGATGAGGGCGGTATTGTAACTGTTGGTCTCCATGCACCAAGGACAAAAGGGGAATTTCGCATGCTAAAGACTAAGGTGGCGGAAATTATAGAAGGAGGCTACTTAAAAGTGTTACCTCATGATGCGGAGCATCCTATGGACATCACCAAGTCAAGAGTCCATTTGGCAAGTGACACGTGCGACATCTACTTCACATACACAAAAGTGAATCTTCTCCTTTACACGTGTTCACTTGACCCCTTTGAGGATGGTATACTACTTGACATTCCTTCCGTGTGCATGCATAGGTATTGTCGGAGCTTCACACTTAGCAAGGACGAGTTCATGCGGAAGAGAACATATACACCATCCAAGAGGGAAGCCTGGAAGCAGAGAAGGAAGCGCCAAGAAGAAGGTAGCAGCTCCTAGGCGACCCCGTGTCCACGGGCCCCTCCGACCCCGTGCCCACGGGCCTCCCAGGCTGGCGGTCCTGAAGACCCCATGCGCACGGGAGTGTACTGTGCCCACGGGACCCCGTGTCCACGGGCCTCACGGACCCCGTGCGCACGGGCCCTTGCGTCAGGTCTCCGGATACCCCGTGCGCACAGGCTCCACTTACCCCGTGCACACGGGGCCCCCTGTGTGATGCTGCGGGCTTTGCCCTTGTTTTACCGTTTTGCCCCCACTTATCCCTCTCTTTGCCTAGGACTATATATACTCCTTCATCTCCTCCATTTAGACTTAGCTAAGAATAGAACTAAACACTAGAGCATAGCTCATGTATCTCCCCTTGTGGGATTCCTCTTGAGAGAGAGACACTCCATTGGAGTTCAAGGCCTCCATCAGAGAAGATCCCTAGTGGATAAATCAAGCCCTCATCCCCTTCATAGGATTTGGGATGAACTCTACCATGTATCTTATTTCCTTTTGTTGTTCATGTACCTTGTGGATCTTGTGTGTTTGATTGTCTAGTGGATGTGTGATTGGACTTGTTCTTGAGTGTTCCTCTTGTTTTCTCTCTTGTGTTCATCTTGTTCTTGGGGATTCCCCCTCCAATTCATGAAAGATATCCACTTAGGGTTCCACCCTACAACACCTCATATGATTACATAGCCTCCATTTCATAAATTGCGTACCCGTTGAATTCATATATGAATATTACATATATTACTTCATAATAGAACCTTAAATCATCCAAGACTAATGATTTTGAATGCAAGAGTAACAACAGTGCATGTACATGATAGCTACATTGGTTGTTTGAAGAAACATCACTGTAACTTTGGCATGCACAACTGAAAAGGTTTATTTAAATAGAAAAAATGTGATATGTGAGTTTCCAATCTTTATAGCGTTGAATCGATATTGTACCTTTGGCCACGATACGAAGTAGATATTGATTTATGTTCAAGCGATGCACGTCCATGATCGCTAGATAGTGATACGTGAATGAATTGTGCAATCTCTCGCACACACATACATATCTCATTTCCCTGTGGGCATCAGAATCACACACACGCACTTTGTGTATTTCTCTCCCTCCGTCAAGGTTAGAATTCGTCTTTCTACCCCGTCCTACAAGTCTCTCACACAGAAGCACACACGCTCTCTCTGTCGAACATGCCCACCCCTTTAATTCCGCCCACCCACAACCACTAATGTCTCAAAGTATAATAATGTCTCTCACACATATGCCTAAGGTTAACTCGAGTTCCGGAACCATATGAATACATACAATAGGATTCCAGCAGAGCACCTTTTCTTTTGAGATTTCGCTCTCTCTCTCTCTCCCTCCCTCTCTCTCTCTCTCACACACACACACGCGCGCGTGCACACACATTGGTTCTCGCTTAATTTTTTCCGGCACTTGCATGCACACAATTTTGTTTATCTTCGTGATGCTTTATGTATGCCTCGCACAAATGCTATGTGCCTATCCCTTAATATAGCTAGATATGTGTCACACAAACTCCTTCTCCCTACTAGCTAGATGCCCATGCGTTGCATGGAACATCAAGATGCATTTGTATGAGTAGTTTATCTTGTGGGAGAAAAGGATGAACGAGGGAATGCCTTATTTGCAAATGCGGAGAGGGGTGGGGGTATCTTTTTGCAAAATTGCCATAGTTTCCTTCCTATCCGTCGGATATAAATCGGATGGCCTATATTGCAGGATGACAGGAACACCATCGTCACCAACTCTGTTTTTTATAAGATTAGGGATATGTAAGTGCCACTGCCCCCCCACACACACACCCACAACCACACAACCACACACACACACACACTTCCCAACACCGAAGGAGTAGGGTGACACCTCGATCTTGATACTAATCTATCGACTGGCTTCTCTCTCAAACACACACACACACGCACACACACTACCCGACACCGAAGGAGTAGGGCGGCACCTCGATCTTGATAGTAATCTATCTACTCCTCTTTCAAACACACACACACACGCACACACTCGCTAGTTGTGCCTCTGTGCCTACCGCGCACACTCTCGATACGTCTTTCTCTCCCTCCCCCTCCCCCACCCCAACAATGACAGCAGAAGGGTGACAACTCAATCTGATCGTAATCTATCAATTGGTTTCTCTCTCAAACATTGTGTCTCTGTGCCTTGCTCCGTAGCCCCCTCGATATGTAGACTTCTCGTGCGCGCACAGCTGTAGTGACGATGACGCTGAACCCAGTGTGCCTCATTTTTACCGGCCTCATGTGATAGTTTTCACTGTTTTCTGTTAATTAACAAAGCAAGCTTTTCTTTGTTACTACTTGTGAATCTGAAATCATTCGGGGCAGACATAAAATATATCACTTCAACCCAATTATCGCAGTAACTATTTTAAAAGAAACTAACTAGATGCCCGTGCGTTGCACGGAACATCAAGATGCATTTGTATGCGTAGTTTATCTTGTGAGAGAAAATGATGAACGAGGGAAGGCCGTATTTGCGAACGTGGAGAGGGGTGTGGGTATATTTTTGCAAAATTGCCATAGTTTCCTTCCTATCCGTTAGATATAAATCCGACGGCCTATATTGCAGGACCGCACGCACACCGTCATCACCAACTCTGTTTTCTACTCCCTCCGTTCCTAAATATTTGTCTTTTTAGAGATTTCAACAAGTGACTACATATGGAGCAAAATGAGTGAATATACACTCTAAAATATGTCTACATACACATCCGTATGTGGTAGTCCATTTGAAATCTGAAAAACACAAATATTTAGGAACGGATGGAGTATAAGAATAGACATGGAGATATATCTCCAGCATGGTCTACAACAAAAATGTGCTGGACTGGTTAGCGCCGGATGTTCGCAACGCAATGACATGACTTCGAATTCTGTCTTTAACTTTAGATTTTTATATTATATATTACTTATTTAAAATATACTTCTTCGCTACTGTACTGACAGTGGAACCCACAGAGTACTTAGAATAAAAGATTAAGGATGGACTTGTTTCTTTTTAACTTTCTGTACGAAGCTGTAGCCACCCTGCAAGTCACGTGTACACTGTACATGCAATTAACTTTTTATAGAGGGACAATCATACACGCAATTAACTCAAATGGATTGGATGTCACTCTATTATTTCCAGCATAAGAGCATCTCCAATGGCAGCCGGCAAATTTCCTCCCGCTTCCTTCCGCGGAGGAAGACATCAAACGCCAGTGGCATACATGTTCACAACTCTAACCAACCAGATGAAATTTGTGCAAACACAGAATGATTTCATATAAGCATGAAGGATTTCGTATAAAAAAGCCGGATCTTCATATAAACATGATGGATTTCATTACATTTACATGAACTAAGCGGTGCCAATCCGGCTCTCTTGGTATAAATAATACTCCCTCCGTCCGGAAATACTTGTCCTAGAAATGGATGTATCTAGACTTATTTTAGTTATACATACATACAATTTATCCATTCTTAGAACAAATATTTCCCGCCAGCTGGAGAGGGAGTACATAATCTAAATGGCCGCCCGCGGATCCCTTTGTCTTCCTCGTGTCCGGCAGACACTCTGCGGGGTCGACGAAGGTCCTCGGAAGAGACGAAGAAGCAAAGAAACAACCTGAATGTGCAGTCGTCACCTCGGCGGTGGCCTTCATGGGACCCAACTGGCGGCGGCCTCCCGTGTTCTACTTCTCCTCGATGATGGCGGCGGACACGGAGAAGCTGGCCACCGACTCGTTGCTCTCCACGCACCGGCTTCTGTCTCTGCCTACATGGCGCTGCCGCAGGCACGGGAGGTGTTGGGGATATTACTAGTAGGTATAAACCGGCCAAGGTAGCCGGATTGTCCCCATAATGGATTGTTATACTTAAAGCCCAAGAAGACAAGGATAAAGCGGATTACTATAGAGACTGAAGGCCCAAGGCCCAAGGCCCAAAAGTAGATTAAGGCATGTAGCTATAAGCCGCCATGTAATTCATGACTTGTATTATAAGGTATGACAAAGTAGAGACCGACCCGGTATGTGTATAAACCGGCATCGGGACTCTGTAAGCTGGTGGGCGTCGACCTGTGTATATAAAGGCACGACCCGACGGCGGTTCGGGGGGAAGAGACAACAGCTCGAGATCTAGGTAAAGCGATTCCGCTCCTTGATCCTCGAGACCATAGCAATACCATCACAACTGGATGTAGGCTTTCACCTTCACCGCAAGGGGCCGAACCAATATAACTCCTTGCGTCCTTTGTCCGGTTTAACCCCTTTAAGCTAACCCATTGCGATGGCTCCACGACTAAGTCCTTTTGCTAGGACATCTGCCGCGACAAACCCACGACAGTTGGCGCCCACCGTGGGGCTATCACACGATGGTTTCGAGTTCTTGAAGGGCAATTTTGAAGGACTCAAGGGATACGTCGTGGGCCGGATGACCAAGAGTCGTCACGGCAAGCTCTACATCAACGACGCAGGCTGGGGCCCCGAGGCCGGCTCAATCGAGTACGGGTACCGGGTCCCCTTTAGAGGAATTCACGTCTTCATCGGCAAGATCGGCGAATCGGGCCCTGAGCCGAACATCTGCACCGACCTCGTCGAGACGGCTCAGCGTGCAAGCCCTGCCCGGATTCAGCCCGCCGTGAAGCGTGCGTTCGTAGGATTCATCAATGGTGCGGAACTTGAACCGGCGTCCGATGGCGAGACCGCCGTCTACTCAGATGGCGAGTCGTCCACCGGGGAGACCGAGTCACTGTACCAACTGCAAGATGGCAAGTTTGGGGGCTATTCCGATTGCGATAGTATTCCGAACCCCTTTGAACCGTCGAACCGGGTTGCGATCTTCATGGCTGGAACTCAGCCCACATTGCAATCTTCATCCGCGGCAGCAGTAATTTCTGGATTGGCAGCTGGTGTCGGAGGCCCCGCGCGCCGGCCGGCCCAAATCTTATCCGGTTTATTGGATGCCTGGACGACCTTATTGGCCACACAAGTTACCGCCGACACCCAAGTTCAGCATAATGCGGAGGTGGCTAAGCTGCAGGATCAGATAACTCAAGCTAAAGACGACTTAGCCGCTGAAGAAACCAGGGTGAGTGAGGAACGGGCTGCTTTAGAGACACAGGCACAGCGGATTCAAGCGGAAAATTATCGACTCCTGTTGGATCAGAACGCTTCAAACGACGTGTTAAGGAGAAGGCATCGGTCGCGACTGCCACCGGTTTATGAGGCAACGAATCTCTTTTGCGCGCCAAGAGCAGGAACCAGTAATCCGGCAGCGGTGAACCGGATCGAGACGCCGAGGACCGGAGCCCCGGATCAGCCACGGGTGACGGACCCCCTAGACGGACCAATAACCCGCTGCCGGGTCACTTCTCCACCCCTTTGGATAACATGATTGCCGCCGCATCGCGTTTAGCTGCTATTCCAATGGAGGGTGAAACCCCAGCGGCGGTTGAAACGCGGCGTGCTAGGGATCTTCTTCAGACAGCCATGAGGCAGCATCAGGCTTATTCATATAGCCGAGATAGAATTCATTCAACCCCACATCTGAGCCGGAGTTATAGCAGGCACATTGATGAACCGGCTGTGTCAAGCAGCGCGCGGAACAGAGACGCTCCTCGAGGACCTAATCCAGCGCAGGACCTTCAGCTCACTCCGGTTCGTCCGGTGGCCTCCGTCGAACAAGGCCTTACTTTCAGCTCTTGGGGTGTGCCCTGCCTCGTCCCGGCTTTGCGCAACGTACGGCTGCCCAAAGATTTCAAGGGCCCCCGTAAGGTACCTAATTATACCGTTGATGTGCCCCCCGAGTCATGGATTGAGAGTTATGAGATGGCTATGGAAATGCTGGATGTGGATGAAGCGGCCTGCGTGAAATATTTTGCTATGATGTTGGATGGAACAGCTCCCACGTGGTTGAAAAGCTTACCAGTTAATTCTGTTAGGTCATGGGCTGAGTTAAAAGCCCAGTTTATAGCAAACTTCAAAGACACGTGCAAACAGCCTATGTCAATTGTGGACTTAGCCGCCTGCGTCCAGGGTGAAGGCGAGTTGACAACCCGTTGGGTGCGCCGGGTTTCAGAGATCTTACATTCTTCGGATCGTATCAATGCTGACTCGGCGGTCATAACATTAGAGGGTAATTGTCGGTTCCAGCCTTTAAAACTGAAGTTGGGACGGCTCAAGCGTCACTGGAATGACATGGGTACACTTATGGCTGCTCTGGTCAAGTATGCTGATTCTGATAGTACCAAGGACCCCGAGTCTGACGATGATAAGACAGGGAAGGGAAAGAAGAGCGGCAACGCCAAGGGGCAGACGCATAATCCCTCGAACCATAATCCGACGGGCCACAATAATAATGTAAGCGGAAAGCAGATCATAATTCAGATTTTGTGGCTAACACCAATACACAGAGCAATGGTCTGCGTCGTAAAGGAAAGCCGCCCCAAAGAAGGGGAGAGCCCAGTCCTAATCCGGAGCGCCTGAATTTCCTGTTGAACCGGCCTTGCCCGAAGCATTCACTGCAAGACAAACCTGCCACGCACCTCTGGAAGGATTGTTATATCATGAGGGAATTCAAAAATTCAGATTTCTTCCGGAATGATCATGGACCGTCCGGCGGTTCAGGGTCTGGGTCCTATGGGCCGGGTTATGGAGGAGGCAACCCCGGTTCAGGTTTCCAAGGCAACCAGGGTGGACATGGCAACCAAGGCAATCAGAGCAACCAGGGTGGTTATAACCAACAGGGACAGCAGCAGCAACAGTCAGGATACCGAAGTCACCCGAAGCAGTTGAATAGTGGACAGTACCACGTTTTCACCCTGGTTTATGCAAACGCGATCAGAAGCTTCATAAACGAGCAGTAAACTCGGTTGAACCGGCAGTACCTCACTATTTGCGATGGTCTGAGCAGCCTATCGTTTGGAGCCAAGAGGATCATCCGCCCCGGATTGACAATTCGGGTCATTTGGTGTTGGTGGTGGCGCCTTAGGTGGGAGGTTATAAGTTCACTAAAGGGCTCATGGATGGAGGCAGCAGTATCAACATCTTATATTATGACACCTTCCGTCGTATGGGGTTGACAGATAAGAATCTTAAACCATCGAACACTGTTTTCCATGGTGTGGTGCCTGGAAAATCAGCTTATCCGGATGGTAAAATAGCTCTGGATGTCAAGTTTGGGGATGAGTATGACTCAAGAACAGAGACATTGACTTTCGAAGTGGTGAAAATCCAAAGCCCGTATCATGCCTTGTTTGGACGGCCGGCTTATGCTAAGTTCATGGCACGACCCTGTTATGTCTATCTGCAGCTTAAGATGCCGGGTCATAAAGGAACTATCACAGTACATGGAAGCCGCAAGATTGCTTTGGAGTGTGAGCAAGGTGATGCGACCTATGCTGAGTCGGTTTGTGCAACAGAGGAGTTGAAGTTTTATAAGGACAATGTTGATCTGGCGGATATGACTTCTTCGAAGAAACCAACCACAGAGCATGATCCGGCCTTGAAGTTTAAATCAGCTGATGAGACTAAGATGGTTGATTTTGTGCACGGCGATTCATTCAAACAGTTCATCATCAGTGCAAATCTGGATCCGAAATAGGAAAGCGCGCTCATCAAGTTCATCCGTGAGAATCGGGATATATTTGCATGGAAGCCTTCTCACATGCCAGGTGTACCGAGGGAACTCGCTGAGCACACCCTTAATATTGATCCCAAGTTTAAACCGGTCCGGCAATTCCTTCGCCGGTTCAATGAAGAGAGGCGCAAGGCCATTGGTGAGGAGGTTGCCCGGCTCTTGGCGGTAGGGTTCATTGTTGAAGTTTTTCATCCGGAGTGGTTGGCTAATCCGGTGCTGGTGCTCAAGAAGAATGGCACCTGGCGTATGTGTGTGGATTACATGGACTTGAACAAAGCGTGTCCAGCTGATACTTTTGCCCTCCCCGTATCTATCAAATCATTGATGCTACAGCGGGTTGTGAGCGTTTGAGTTTTCTGGATGCTTATTCAGGTTATCATCAGATCAAGATGGCAGTTAAGGACTAGGAGAAGACAACTTTTATAACTCCCTTTGGGGCCTTCTGCTATGTGTCTATGCCCTTTGGGCTCAAGAGTGCCCAGGCAACTTATCAGCGTTGTGTTCAGAATTGTCTTCATAACCAGATTGGGCGCAACGTTCATGCTTATGTGGATGATATGTGGTGAAGTCCAGGAAGGAGGAAACATTAATAGATGATTTGAAGGAGACCTTGGGTAACCTCCGGGTTTATAAGATGATGCTTAACCCGGCCAAGTGTGTTTTTGGTGTATCAGCAGGCAAGCTTTTGGGCTTTCTGGTGTCTAACAGAGGTATTGAAGCTAATCCGGAGAAGATCAAGGCGATTACTTCACTGACTAAACCAAAATGCATCAATGATGTTCAGCGACTGGCAGGCCGGATTGCAGCATTAAGCCGGTTTATAAGTCGTCTCGGGGAGAAGGCCATCCCTTTATATCAAATGCTGAAGAAAACGGACAACTTCGTTTGGAGTGATGCGGGTAATGAAGCGTTTGAGGCTCTAAAGCGGCAGCTTGCCGAACCACATGTTCTTGCTGCTCCCATTGACAAGGAACCATTGCTGTTATATGTGGGGTCTAATGCTCGGGCTGTTAGCGTGGCTATTGTGGTAGAGCGCAAGGAGGCAGGAAAGGAGTATCCGGTTCAACGGCCGGTTTATTATATCAGTGAGGTGCTCATTGAGTCAAAACAGAGATATCCACATTGGCAGAAGCTTGTATATGGGGTTTTTATGGCGAGCTAGAAGCTGAAGCAATACTTTCAGGGCCATCCCATCACTGTGGTCAATTCTGCTCATTTAGGAGATATCATCCAGAACAGAGAAGCGACTGGCCGGGTTGCTAAGTGGGGTATTGAGCTTGGGCCTTTTGTATTAAAATATATGCCTCGCACGACCATTAAGTCTCAAGCACTCATGGATTTCATCAATGACTGGACGAAGTTGCAAGCGACGGAGGATAGACCGGATAATACATACTGGACGATTCATTTTGATGGATCCAGGCAATTAGAAGGCTCGGGGGCTGGAGTGGTTCTTACCTCCCCTCGAGGTGACAAGTTCTATTATTTTCTCCGCTTGATGTTTCCTTATACTAATAATGCAGCTGAGTATGAGGCCCTGCTCCATGGTCTTCGGATGGCTAAGGAGATGAATCTGAGCCGGGTTAAATGTTTTGGTGACTCAGACCTAGTGGCTCAACAAGTGTCTGGCACATGGGACTCCAAGGACCCCCTCATGGCAGTGTATCATCGAGAGGTGGATATTGTTGCAGATCATTTTAAGGGTTATCAGGTTGACCATGTAGACCGGCGAAAGAATGAAGCGGCGGACGCTTTAAGCCGGCTGGGCTCCCAGCGTAAACCGGTGCCGCCCAATGTTTTTCTTGATGTTTTGCATAACCCGTCGGTCAAGCTACCCACGGAGGAAGACTTAGCTATTCCTGATCCGGAGGCTCAATTGGTGGCGGCGCTTCGTGTCACCCCGGATTGGACGATCCCATATCTGGCATATATGAACCGGGGTGAGTTACCAGAGGATGAAGTTCTGGCCAGGCAGGTAATCCGGCGTTCCAAGTCCATGACTATTATCAATGGCGAGCTACATCATTGTAGTGTTTCAGGGGCTTTTCAACGTTGTGTTTCTCCTGAAGAAGGTCATGAAATTTTGCGCGAAATACATGAAGGCGATTGTGGTCATCATGCCGGTTCAAAATCCCTGGTGGCTAAGGCTTTTCATCACGGTTTCTATTGGCTGACAGCTCATGTTGATGCTGAGGACTTGGTCAAAAGGTGCGATGGCTGTCAAAAGTTTGCACGCCGAGCTCATGTTCCAGCTCAGGAGCTGAGGATGATTCCAATTACCTGGCCGTTTGCAACCTGGGGGCTTGACATGGTTGGACCCTTTAAGAGGTCTAAGGCTAAGAAGACCCACCTCTTGGTGGTGGTTGATTAATTTACCAAGTGGGTGGAGGCGGAGCCAGTTAGCAAGTGTGATGGAGCCACGGCGGTTCAATTTATGAAGAAGGTGATTTTCCTTTTTGGTTTTCCACACAACATTATAACAGACAATGGCATGAATCTGTCCAAGGGTGCTATGGAGGAGTTCTGTCAAAGAGAGCACATCCGTCTTGATGTGTCTTCAGTGGCCCACCCCCAGTCTAATGGTCAAGCGGAGAGAGCCAATCAGCAAATCTTGAAGGGGATCAAGCCCCGTCTTATGGTTCCTTTGCAAAGGACACCGGGTTGTTGGGTTGAAGAGTTGCCTTCCATTTTATGGAGCATTAACACCACCCCAACAGATCTACAGGTTATACACCCTTCTTCATGGTTTATGGAGCGGAAGTTGTCCTTCCAAGTGATATTCGTCATGACTCACCATGAGTGGCAGCTTATGTTGAAGCAGATAATGAAAGAGCGCGCCAGGATGCGTTGGACCTGTTGGATGAGAAATGGGACGTAGCGGCGGCTCGCTCGGTGATTTATCAGCAAGACTTGCAGCGTTATCATAGTCGCCGGGTTAAAACCAGAGCTTTTCAAGAAGGTGATCTGGTGCTTCGACTTATCCAAGATCAGACCGATATGCACAAGTTATCCCCGCCTTGCGAAGGGCCCTTTGTGGTCAGCAAGAATCTGAACAACGGATCATATTACCTCATTGATGTTCGAGAACATAAAGACTCATGCAAGTCAGAGGAGGAGACGATCCGGCCGTGGAACATAGCTCATCTGTGGCCTTACTACACCTGAGCCATTGGCTCCTATCATGTACATATTTTGACGATGTATATATTATGATCAATATAATAAACCAGAGCCCCAGCTAAAGCGGGGTATCTGTTGTTCTCATATCGTGAGTGGTTACATGGAGGTTTCTGTTTGGAAGGCGACATCCGGTTTACCCTTTGATTCAGCTTCTGCAGCAGTCTATCAATTTAAGTTACTTGGGGGCTTGGTCATATTTGAACCATAGCTACACCTCTTGGTTGGTTCAAGGCCATGAAAGAAAGTCACTTGGGGGCTTGGTCATGTTTGAACCATAGCTACACCACTTGGCTGGCTCAAAAGCCACGACAGTAAGTCACTAGGGGGCTTGGTTGTGTACAAACCATAGCTACACCTTTTGGCTGGCACAATGCCATTATATGGGGGCCAAAGAGTGTTGTCAAGAACAACTCAAACATAGGCACCCCGGGTTAACCTGCCTTCATTAAGTGAGTCACTCCGCCCAGATAAGCCTGGTATGACCCGCCAACTTGACAAGTCAATCGGATAAGCCCTGAACTTGTCAATGATAGACCGGCGATTGGTTAAAGACGGAGGACCATCTTAAAAGGCTTTGCAAAATGGTTAACCCAGTGGCCTGGCAGCCCATGAAAAGCCTCGCATTTGGGCCTGGCAGCCCTTGAAAAGCCTCAACTACAAGTTTTCTTCTGGTTTTTATTGGTCAGTTTTTTGTTTCTCCCTTGTTAAAGTTTTGAGCTAAACCGGCGTCCCATGGCCGGGCCTGACTATAAGTCATCTGTATGAACCGGTGGTTATCATAACCCGGCATCACTTATTATATACCAGCATAACATGGTTTGAGTTATCAATGTTCGGTATTTGGGTCGTCACCCTTATTACAAGAATGTTGGTAAACCTACAAAGTGATTCAATATCACAGGACAAATTTTCCTTTGTTTTATGCAGAAATAGGGCGGTATAAACTGATAAAGATCATCAGCAAATATAGCATTATGGATTAAAAATATTGTGTGCGACAAGTATGCACGATGGCATATTAGATCAATTGTTCAAGCTAGCCTATTACAAGGCATTCTGATTGCCCAAAAGAATGATTGTTTTTCAAGGATGACAAAAGGAACACATTAAACCAGTTTCCGGAATATGATTCTGCTTCAGGTTGATGTGAAGGTTGCGGATCTTCCTGCGCCGGTTCATCCTCCTTCTCTCCACCTAATGGCTGGAAGTCAATAGTTGTCCAATCAATTCCTGTTAAGGCTTGAAAGACAGCTTCGTCGAGTATAAGATCAGACGGTTCAACATCAGGAGCGTAAGTGTGCTTATGGGTCGGCGGGATCAGATTTTCCACATCATATGTTGGAGCACTTATTCGCTTACCGCTGGCATCATATACATTCTGATAATTTGATAAGTTAGTTTCTTCAGCCAACTTGCTTGCCAGTGGTCGCATCTCTCTCGTGATAGCCCGGAGATCATCATTACTGAATTCTGAACCGTCCTCTTTTTGGCTTGGAAAACCATTGCCAATATCTTCCGGATCAAGATCAGAGATCCAGGCCTTGGCGCGCGTCAGTGCAGTAAGGGCACAGGACCTAGCAGCGGATTTCTTTAATTCCACAATCCGGGCAGGCATCATAGATAATTTCTCCAGTGTTTCCTTGATTAACGACGGTGGCGGATGGTTATTGGAAGCAGTGCAGATGGCCCATTGTGCGCCGATATAAAGCTGCTCTGTCAAAGTATAGACAACCTTCAATTTTTTGCACATATGTGTGCCAAGATGAGTGACACGGCTACCTGCAAAAGGATCAAATTATTATTAAACCGGAAGTTTTTATAACTGGTGTTGTTATAGATTGGTGAAAAGATTGCTACCAAAGATGGCAGAGGTCATAGCATCGATCTGCCGCTTCAGGCTGCTAAGCTCCTCTGTGGCCGGTTTAAGGGCGTTTGCATCTTCTGCCCGCTTTAACAATGTGGCTTTTTCAATTTCCCAATCTGCCCGTTCGCCTTTGAAGGATTCCTTCAGCTGCTCCATGGTTGTTAAAGCGGTGGTCAGCGTGTTCTGGATTTTGCAAGTTTCATCTTGCTGAGACTTAATGTTCCCTTGGAGATCAGTAATTTGGGAGTCTTTTTTGGACAACTCAGTCTGCAACATGCAGATAATAAGTTACAACATTGAAGTCCCAAGCACATAACAAGTTATCTACTTGACACTTGGGGGCTAATGCGGATTGCTTCTTATCAACTATTCATTTAAAGTCTCAAGCACATAACAAGTTATCTACTTGACACTTGGGGGCTAATGCGTATTCATTCAGATTCAGATGAGTTATCATCATTATAAGTGAGATTAATAGGATGTACCGGTTATTCTAAAAGATATAAGCCGGTTCATGGGGGCTACACCAGCAAAATTCAAATATTGATTCAAGACCCGGCGAACGACGGAACCCTAATGCAGATCTAAGGTTGAGAAGGAAACGAACTCACCGGTGCTACAGAATAGCGGAGGAGCGTCGTGTTGCTCTGGTTTGATCAGGTTGATGCAGCGGCCTGGGTTGGTGCAGACGCGAAGGTCGACGGCGGCGGCGGAGTTCGGGCGCTGAGGCGTCGCGAGGAAGAAGAAGACTTGAAAAGGAAAATGGGGAGATGGAAAGGGCCCTCTGCCGTATTTATAAGGACGAAAGGATAAAGGTCAAGTGCGAGAATCGAGGAGCCTAATAAACGGATATGTCACAGATTTGTCGCTTCGATTGTCGGAGGCTCGTTAATGAAGGTGAGGAATATACCATTTAAAACAACAGGTGACGTCATGCCGGTTTATTATGATTCTGGATGATGACGTCATGGCGGTTTACAAGATTTATGCGAAGATATGGAAGAAGAAATTTTCTCAAGGTTTTGGAGATTGACATGAACTAGTCCAAATCAATCTGGGGCCTAATGTTGGGGATATTACTACTAGGTATAAACCGGCCAAGGTAGCCGGATTGTCCCCATAATGGATTGTTATACTTAAATCCCAAGAAGACAAGGATAAAGCGCATTACTACAGAGACTGAAGGCCCAAGGCCCAAAAGTAGATTAAGGCCTGTAGCTATAAGCCGCCATGTAATTCATGACTTGTATTATAAGGTATGAAGAAATAGAGACCGAGCCGGTATGTGTATAAACCGGCATCGGGACTCTGTAAGCCGGCGGGCGTCGACCTGTGTATATAAAGGCACGACCCGGCGGCGGTTCGGGGGGAAGAGACAACAACTCGAGATCTAGGTAAAGCGATTCCGCTCCTTGATCCTCGAGACCATAGCAATACCATCACAACTGGACGTAGGCTTTTACCTTCACCGCAAGGGGCCGAACTAGTATAACTCCTTGTGTCCTTTGTCCGGTTTAACCCCTTTAAGCTAACCCGTTGTGATGGCTCCACGACTAAGTCCTTTTGCTAGGACATTTGGCGTGACAAACCCACGACAAGAGGCACGCCCACAGACACGGGAGGTGCGGCACCACAGACAATGGTGGCGCGGTACGACGCGGCAGCGATGACGCCCGTACCGGTGTGCTCGCCGCCGTGCTGGCGTGGAGCAACTCGCCACTCATCATCGAGCTGCACTGGAGCGGCGAGTTGCTGAACCACGCGCCTGCTTGGGGCGGTGATACGTCTCCAACATATCTATAATTTTTGATTGCTCCATGCTATATTATCTTCTGTTTTGGACATTATTGGGCTTTATTATTCACTTTTATATCATTTTTGGGACTAACCTATTAACCGGAGGCCCAGCCCAGAATTGCTGTTTTTTGCCTATTTCAGAGTTTCGCAGAAAAAGAATATCAAACGGAGTCCAAACGGAATGAAACCTTCAGGAACGTGATTTTTGGAACGAACATGATCCAGGAGACTTGGACCTTACATCAAGAAACAAAGCAGGAATCCACGAGGTAGGGGGCACGCCTACCCCCCTGGGCGCGCCCTCCACCCTCGTGGGCCCCATGTTGCTCCACCAACGTACTCTTTCCTCCTATATATACCTACGTACCCCCAAACGATCAGATACGGAGCCAAAAACCTAATTCCACCGCCGCAACCTTCTGTACCCACGAGATCCCATCTTGGGGCCTATTCCGGAGCTCCGCGGGAGGGGGCATCGATCACGGAGGGCTTCTACATCAACACCATAGCCTCTCCGATGATGTGTGAGTAGTTTACCTCAGACCTTCAGGTCCATAGTTATTAGCTAGATGGCTTCTTCTCTCTTTTTGGATCTCAATACAATGTTCTCCCCCTCTCTCGTGGAGATCTATTCGATGTAATTTCTTTTGCGGTGTGTTTGTTGAGACCGATGAATTGTGGGTTTATGATCAAGTTTATCTATGAACAATATTTGAATCTTCTCTGAATTCTTTTATGTATGATTGGTTATCTTTGCAAGTCTCTTCGAATTATCAGTTTGGTTTGGCCTACTAGATTGATCTTTCTTGCAATGGGAGAAGTGCTTAGCTTTGGGTTCAATCTTGCGGTGTCCTTTCCCAGTGACAGTAGGGGCAGCAAGGCACGTATTGTATTGTTGCCATCGAGGATAACAAGATGGTTTTTTATCATATTGCATGAATTTATCCCTCTACATCATGTCATCTTGCTTAAGGCGTTACTCTGTTCTTATGAACTTAATACTCTAGATGCATGCTGGATAGCGGTCGATGTGTGGAGTAATAGTAGTAGATGCAGGCAGGAGTCGGTCTACTTGTCTCGGACGTGATGCCTATATACATGATCATACCTAGATATTCTCATAACTATGCTCAATTCTGTCAATTGCTCAACAGTAATTTGTTCACCCACCGTAAAATACTTATGTTCTTGAGAGAAGCCACTAGTGAAACCTATGGCCCCCGGGTCTATTTTCCATCATATTAATCTTCCAACACTTAGTTATTTCCGTTGCTTTTTTACTTTGGTTTTATTTTACTTTGCATCTTGATCATAAAAATACCAAAAATATTATCCTATCATATCTATCAGATCTCACTCTCATAAGTGACCGTGTAGGGATTGACAACCCCTTATCGCGTTGGTTGCGAGGATTTATTTGTTTTGTGTAGGTGCGAGGGACTCGCGCGTACCCTCCTACTGGATTGATACCTTGGTTCTAAAAAACTAAGGGAAATACTTATGCTACTTTGCTGCATCACCCTTTCCTCTTCAAGGGAAAACCAACGCAGTGCTCAAGAGGTAGCGAGAAGGATTTCTGGCGCCGTTGCCGGGGAGGTCTACGCAAAAGTCAACATACCAAGTACCCATCACAAACCCTTATCTCCCGCATTACATTATTTGCCATTTGCCTCTCGTTTTCCTCTCCCCCACTTCACCCTTGCCATTTTATTCGCCCTCTCTTTTTCATTCGCCTCTTTTTCGCTCGCTTCTTGTTTGCTCGTGTGTTGGATTGCTTGTTTGTCACGATGGCTCAAGATAATACCAAATTATGTGACTTTACCAATTCCAACAATAATTATTTCCTTAGCATGCCGATTGCTCCTCTTACCGATACTGAATCTTGTGAAATCAATGCTGCCTTGTTGAATCTTGTCATGAAAGATCAATCTGCCGGCCTTCCTAGTGAAGATGCCGCTACTCATCTAAATAGCTTCGTTGATTTGTGTGATATGCAAAAGAAGAAAGATGTTGACAATGATATTGTTAAATTGAAGCTATTTCCTTTTTCGCTTAGAGATCATGCTAAAGCTTGGTTTTCGTCTTTGCCTAAAAATAGTATTGATTCATGGAATAAGTGCAAAGATGCTTTTTCTCTAAGTATTTTCCTCCCGCTAAGATCATCTCTCTTAGAAACGATATTATGAATTTTAAGCAACTTGATCATGAACATGTTGCACAAGCTTGGGAGAGGATGAAATTAATGATACGTAATTGCCCTACGAATGGTTTGAATTTGTGGATGATTATACAAAAAATATGCTAGATTGAATTTTGCTTCTAGAAATCTTTTAGATTCGGCCGCGGGAGGCACTTTTATGGAAATCACTTTAGGAGAAGCTACTAAACTCCTAGATAATATTATGGTTAATTATTCTCAATGGCACACTGAAAGATCTACTAATAAAAAAGTGCATGCGATAGATGAAATTAATGTTTTGAGTGGAAAGATGGATGAACTTATGAAATTATTTGCTAGTAAGAGTGTTTCTTCTGATCCTAATGATATGCCTTTGTCTACTTTGATTGAGAATAATAATGAATCTTTGGATGTGAATTTTGTTGGTAGGAATAATTTTGTTAACAACGCGTATAGAGGAAACTTTAATCCTAGGCCTTATCCTAGTAATTCCTCCAATAATTATGGTAATTCCTACAACAATTCTTATGGAAATTTTAATAAGATGCCCTCTGAATTTGATACTAGTGTTAAGGAATTTATGAATTCGCAAAAGAATTTCAATGCCTTGCTTGAAGAAAAATTGCTTAAAGTTGATGAATTGGCTAGGAACATTGATAGAATTTCTCTTGATGTTGATTCTTTGAAACTGAGATCTATTCCTCCTAAGCATGATATCAATGAGTCTCTCAAAGCCATGAGAATTTCCATTGATGAGTGCAAAGAAAGAACCGCTAGGATGCGTGCTAAGAAAGATTTCTTTATAAAAGTGTGTTCTTCTAATTTTTATGAAAACAAAGATGAAGATCTAAAAGTTATTGATGTGTCGCCTATTAAATCTTTGTTTTGCAATATGAATCTTGATAATGATGGGACTGAATATGATCCCCCTTTACCTAGAAGGCGTTCCAAAAATTCGGAGTTTTTAGATCTTGATGCTAAAATTGATAAAAGTGGGATTGAAGAAATCAAAACATTAGATGTTAATAAACCCACTATTTTGGATTTCAAGGAATTTAATTATGATAATTTCTCTTTGATAGATTGTATTTCCTTCTTGCAATCCGTGCTAAATTCTCCTCGTGCTTATAGTCAAAATAAAGCTTTTACTAAACATATCTTTGATGCTTTGATGCAATCTTATGAAGAAAAACTTGAGTTGGAAGTCTCTATCCCTAGAAAACTTTATGATGAGTGGGAACCTAATATTAAAATTAAGATTGAAGATCATGAATGCTATGCTTTGTGTGATTTGGGTGCTAGTGTTTCCACGATTCCAAAAACCTTGTGCGATTTGCTAGGTTTCCGTGATTTTGATGATTGCTCTTTAAACTTGCACCTTGCGGATTCCACTATTAAGAAACCTATGGGAAGAATTAATGATGTTCTTATTGTTGCAAATAGGAACTATGTGCCCGTATATTTTATCGTTCTTGATATAGATTCCAATCCTTCATGTCCTATTATTATTGGTAGACCTTTCCTTAGAACGATTAGTGCAATTATTGATATGAAGGAAGGGAATATTAGATTCCAATTTCCGTTAAAGAAAGGCATGGAACACTTCCCTAGGAAGAAAATAAAATTACCATATGAATCTATCATGAGAGCCACTTATGGATTGCCCACCAAAGATGGCAATACCTAGATCTATCCTTGCTTTTATGCCTAGCTAGGGGCCGTTAAACGATAGCGCTTGTTGGGAGGCAACCCAATTTTATTTTTAGTTTTTTGCTTTTTGCTTCTGTTTACGGATAAATACTTGATCTAGCCTCTGGTTAGATGTGTTTTTATGTTTTAATTAGTGTTTGTGCCAAGTTAAACCTATAGGATCTTCTTGGATGATAGTTATTTGATCTTGCAGAAAATTCCAGAAACTTTCTGTTCACGAAAATAATTGTTAAAAATCACCAGAACGTGATAAAATACTGATTCCAATTGGTGCTGATCAATAAACAAATTTCCTAGGTCTTCCTATTTTTTCTGATTTTTTGGAGTTCCAGAAGTTTTCGTTAGTTACAGATTACTACAGACTGTTCTGTTTTTGACAGATTCTGTTTTTCGTGTGTTGTTTGCTTATTTTGATGAATCTATGGCTAGTAAAAGAGTTTATAAACCATATAGAAGTTGGAATACAGTAGGTTTAACACCAACATAAATAAATAATGAGTTCATTAAAGTACCTTGAAGTGGTCTTTTGTTTTCTTTCGCTAACGGAGCTCACGAGATTTTCTGTTAAGTTTTGTGTTGTGAAGTTTTCAAGTTTTGGGTGAAAGATTTGATATTATGGAACAAGGAGTGGCAAGAGCCTAAGCTTGGGGATGCCCATGGCACCCCCAAGATAATCTAAGGATACCAAAAAGCCAAAGCTTGGGGATGTCCCGGAAGGCACCCCCTCTTTCGTCTACTTCCATCGGTAACTTTACTTGGAGCTATATTTTTATTCACCACATGATATGTGTTTTTCTTGGAGCGTCTTGTATGATTTGAGTCTTTGCTTTTTAGTTTACCACAATCATCCTTTCTGTACACACCTTTTGAGAGAGACACACATGATTCAGAAATTATTAGAATACTCTATGTGCTTCACTTATATCTTTTGAGCTATATAGTTTTTGCTCTAGTACTTCACTTATATCTTTTAGAGCACGGTGGTGGATTTGTTTTATAGAAATTATTGATCTCTCATGCTTCACTTATATTATTTTGAGAGTCTTAAAATAGCATGGCAATTTGCTTTAATTAATATCATGAGAAATTTGATGCTTGATAATTGTTTTGAGATGTAAAGGTGGTAATATCATAGTTGTGCTAGTTGAGTAATTGTGGAATTGAAAAATACATGTGTTGGAGTTTGTGATTCCCGTAGCATGCACATATGGTGAACCGTTATGTAACGAAGTCAGAGCATGAAGTATTTGTTGATTGTCTTCCTTTGTGTGGCGGTCGGGATCGCGCGATGGTTAACTCCTACCAACCCTTCCCCTAGGAGCATGCATAGTAGTACTTTGCTTCGAGGGCTAATAAATTTTTGCAATAAGTATATGAGTCTTTATGACTAATGTGAGTCCATGGATTATACGCACACTTACCTTTCCGCAATTTTCTAGCCTCTTCGGTACCGCGCATTGCCCTTTCTCGCCTTGAGAGTTGGCGCAAACTTTGCCGGTGCATCCAAACCCCGTGATATGATACAGTCTATCACACATAAACCTCCTTATATCTTCCTCAAAACAGCCACCATACCTACCTATCATGGCATTTCCGTAGCCATTCTGCGATATGTTGCCATGCAACTTTCCACCGTTTCATTTATCATGACATACTCCATCATTGTCATATTGCTTTTCATGATCATGTAGTTGACATTGTATTTGTGGCAAAGCCGCCGTTCATAATTCTTTCATACATGTCGCTCTTGATTCATTGCATATCCCGGTATACCGCCGGGGGCATTCATATAGAGTCATATTTTGTTCTAAGTATTGAGTTGTAATTCATGAGTTGTAAGTAAATAAAAGTGTGATGATCATCATTATTAGAGCATTTTCCCAAGTGAGGAAAGGATGATGGAGACTATGATTCTCCCACAAGTCGGGATGAGACTCCGGACTAAAAAAAGGCCATAAAAAAGAGAAAAGGCCCAAATAAAAAATGAGAGAAAAAGAGAGAAGGGACAATGTTACTATCCTTTTACCACACTTGTGCTTCAAAGTAGCACCGTGATCTTCATAATAGAGAGTCTCTCATTTTGTCACTTCCATATACTAGTGGGAAATTTCATTATAGAACTTGGCTTGTATATTCCAATGCTGGGCTTCCTCAAATGCCCGAGGTCTTCGTGAGCAAGCAAGTTGGATGCACACCCACTTAGTTTCTTTTCGAGCTTTCATACACATATAGCTCTAGTGCATCCGTTGCATGACAATCCCTACTCCTCGCATTAACATCAATTGATGGGCATCTCCATAGCCCATTGATTAGCCTCGATGATGTGAGACTTTCTCCCTTTTTCCCACATAACCCCTACCATTATACCTTATTCCACCATAGTGCTATATCCATGGCTTGCGCTCATGTATTGCGTAAGAGTTGAAAAGGCTGAAGTGCGTTAAAAGTATGAACCAATTGCTTGGCTAAAACTGGGGTCGTACATGATATGAATATTTTGTGTGGGGAAGATGGAGCATAGCCAGACTATATGATTTTGTAGGGATAACTTGCTTTGGCTATGTTATTTTGATAAGACATAATTGCTTAGTTAGTATGCTTGAAATATTATTGTTTTTATGTCAACATTAAACTTTTATCTTGAATCATATCAAATCTGAACATTCATGCCACAATAAGAAGAATTACATTGAAATTATGCCAAGTAGCATTCCACATCAAAAATTCTGTTTTTATCATTTACCTACTCGAGGATGAGCAGGAATTAAGCTTGGGGATGCTTGATACGTCTCCAACGTATCTATAATTTTTGATTGCTCCATGCTATATTATCTTGTGTTTTGGACATTATTGGGCTTTATTATTCACTTTTATATTATTTTTGGGACTAACCTATTAACCGGAGGCCCAGCCCAGAATTGCTGTTTTTTGCCTATTTCAGAGTTTCGCAGAAAAAGAATATCAAACGGAGTCCAAACGGAATGAAACCTTCGGGAACGTGATTTTTGGAACGAACATGATCCAGGAGACTTGGACCCTACGTGAAGAAACAAAGAAGGAAGCCACGAGGTAGGGGGCGCGCCTACCCCTCCTGGGCGCCCCCTCCACCCTCGTGGGCCCCATGTTGCTCCACCGACGTACTCCTTCCTCCTATATATACCTACGTACCCCCAAACGATCAGATACGGAGCCAAAAACCTAATTCCACCGCCACAACCATCTGTACCCATGAGATCCCATCCTGGGGCCTGTTCCGGAGCTCCACCGGAGGGGGCATCGATCACGGAGGGCTTCTACATCAACACCATAGCCTCTCCGATGATGTGTGAGTAGTTTACCTCGGACCTTCGGGTCCATAGTTATTAGCTAGATGGCTTCTTCTCTCTTTTTGGATCTCAATACAATGTTCTCCCCCTCTCTCGTGGAGATCTATTCGATGTAATCTTCTTTTGCGGTGTGTTTGTTGAGACCGATGAATTGTGGGTTTATGATCAAGTTTATCTATGAACAATATTTGAATCTTCTCTGAATTCTTTTATGTATGATTGGTTATCTTTGCAAGTCTCTTCGAATTATCAGTTTGGTTTGGCCTACTAGATTGATCTTTCTTGCAATAGGAGAAGTGCTTAGCTTTGGGTTCAATCTTGCGGTGTCCTTTCCCAGTGACAGTAGGGGCAGCAAGGCACGTATTGTATTGTTGCCATCGAGGATAACAAGATGGTTTTTTATCATATTGCATGAATTTATCCCTCTACATCATGTCATCTTGCTTAAGGCGTTACTCCGTTCTTATGACCTTAATACTCTAGATGCATGCTGGATAGCGGTCGATGTGTGGAGTAATAGTAGTAGATCTAGGCAGGAGTCGGTCTACTTGTCTCGGACGTGATGCCTATATACATGATCATACCTAGATATTCTCATAACTATGCTCAATTCTGTCAATTGCTCAACAGTAATTTGTTCACCCACCATAAAATACTTAGGCTCTTGAGAGAAGCCACTAGTGAAACCTATGGCCCCCGGGTCTATTTTCCATCATATTAATCTTCCAACACTTAGTTATTTCTGTTGCTTTTTTCTTTGCTTTTATTTTACTTTGCATCTTTATCATAAAAATACCAAAAATATTATCCTATCATATCTATCAGATCTCACTCTCGTAAGTGACCGTGTAGGGATTGACAACCCCTTATCGCGTTGGTTGCGAGGATTTATGTGTTTTGTGTAGGTGCGAGGGACTCGCGCGTAGCCTCCTACTGGATTGATACCTTGGTTCTCAAAAACTGAGGGAAATACTTACGCTACTTTGCTGCATCACCCTTTCCTCTTCAAGGGAAAACCAAAACAGTGCTCAAGAGGTAGCAGGCGGCAACTCGCTCCGTCGGGCCAAGCGAGGTTGGTGAAGCACCGAGCGGCCTCGCCCGTATCCGGAGGGCTCGGCGGGCCACCCAGGCGGGTAATATGCCGGAGAACGGCTCCTCGGAAGCCATCGGAAGAGTGGAGAAAATGGTGAAGGAGGAGATGGGGGAGCGGCAGAGGGGTGCGATTCTGGCCCGCTGTCCGTCTGGCCTCGTGTAAATAGAGGGCGGACGCTAGGAGCTTGGTCGGCGTCTGGCCTCGTTTAAACTGTGGGCGGACGGGAGGAGCTCGGCCGGTGTTGCGTTTAATTCCGGCCCGCTCATGAACGGACATGCGGCCGGAGTAGGTTTGTCGGTTTGCATGCAGGTTCAACGGAGGGGTTTGATGGAGGCGAGGAGGCGTGTTCAGCCGGGCGTGCAGCGGGCGGTGCAGTACTATTCGATTTGACAGGGGGCGGCGCAGTTCCTCATATGGCTTTAATGCAGACAAGGGAGGGAGTAGCGGTTCCCGAAATGTTGAACGGCCAATGCATCCTCCTTCAATTAATGTATGAGGGAATTAATGGGAGGAGGACCGGGAAAAGAGGCTGCACGATGTGAATGCATCGCAGTTTGCCCTCATCTAAAGGCGCCCCTCCATTCCAATGCATCTACCACATCGTACGCACCTAAGCATTTGCCTAAGCACCTACACTAAGCGCAAAAGAGCTCACTCCAGACCCATGGCGGCAATGCGCGTGAGCCGCCAGCGGCTGTGCCAGATGGTCCACGACGTCGGCCTGCCGCATGGCACCGAGGATCATCTCCAGACGGTGTTGGAGACCGGCTGGTGGATGGCCGCCGTCGTGGCCAACTACGACTCTCAGTTGGACCAGATGATCGTTGCCACCACCAACAAGTTCACCGTCCTCAAGAAGCTTGCGGACGGCATCGCCGTACTCCTCCAGCCCGCGCGCCCGGGCTCCTCATTGCATGCCACCCTAATTGGCCTCCATGGTCGGAACCTCTTTCAAGCATTGGTGGCCCTGCGACTGCCCGCCAACGCCACGAAGAATGTCCACCTATCGGTCGCGCTCGCCGCGAGGCGCCTCGCCCTGCAAGAATTCGTCGACCTACACATCCACGTGTACGAGCAAATCGTGTACATAGGTATTTACAAGGCCAGTAAGGACGCTACGACGTTGGCCTTCCTCAACCGACTGGAAGCCTTGGATTCCTTTTCTAAGAAGCACCTCGACCTTGCCACAAAAGCCGCCGCTCCTTAGCCGTCGGTCGGTGGCCCGGCGCACTAAGTTGAGGAGGAGGAGGTCGTACGTTGATGGATGCATCTTTCTTCTTGCCTTCTGTAACCACCACTGCGATTGCATCATCATCGTGGCCTTAATTCTTATTGTGCTATTGCATTCTCATTCCAGTCAATACCGACATGTGCGATCCCTTTGCTTAATTATATGCATCACTGTAACTAGTACTCCATCCGTCAATTTATAAGTTCTGCTTACCTTTTCCATCAACTTCGTGCAACACGCGGGCATCTTGCTAGAAACACTAGAACATGTCGGACCGCGTGTGACCAAACCGACGATGTGCCAACCTAGCTACTATGTACCCTGCTTATCTGGCGAAAATAGCCCCGCCCTAGCGTTTCCAATCGTTATTTCTATCTATCGATCGTGCCAAGGAGCAGAACCAAAATGTTACAATTTATACATGTTTCTCTACTCCTACTCCTATAAAAGACTCAGTTGGTGATGGTGGTGTGTTTGCCATCCGTTTCTTTGTTACCATTAGATCTGCATCTAACGGCTGTGAGGTAAGTTGTGGCATTTTTTCAACAATAGCCCACTTCTCTGCTCCAATTTGCAGAAAACCCCTTATTATCTTGAAAGCAACAACATCCCTCCCTCACCTCATCAAAACACTGAGAAATATATTTTGAGTGAAAAGTACTCCCTCCGTTCGTAAATATTTGTCTTTCTAGAGATTTCAATAAGTGACTACATACGGAGCAAAATTAGTGAATCTACACTTCAAAATATGTCTATATAATCCGTATGTGATAGTCCATTTGAAATCTCAAAAAGACAAATATTTAGGAACCGAGGTAGTAATATATTAGGAGTATATCAAAACAAGAGTGATTTCTTTCAAGTTTGTGAACAAGTACTACTATTCTACTACTTTGGATCCGTCGCAACGCATGGGCACATTGCTAGTAAAAGGAAAAGGCCTGCCGCGTTCGCGTCGCACTCCCCCCACACACGCCCGGGAATCAGGAGTACTCCACGGCCTGTCCGACACGACACATAGCTTAGGGAAGGCGTGTTGCCTAGCATTTTCACTTTCATGTGGGACCGCCGTTGAGCAAACCGACTATTGGCAAACCACACCCGCCCGCCGCCGGGTTGGAAAACAGAAATGAGGGGAAGATCTAGCTGTAGCACGGAAGCCAAGAAATTTGGCGTCACATGGGGCTCGTTGATAGAGTAGGAGCATTCCGTACTACTCTACTCCTACTAGTACCAAGTTTGTACTATACAACTAGTACTACCACTATACAACTAGTAGGTACGTGCACGGCACAACATCGTAGGAACAAAAACCGGGAAGATCTTGTTTTGGGTGGTTTATCTTTTTTTCAGTCAACGTAGTATGAATAATATGATGTGGGGGGCACCCATGAAGCTTATGTGGCTTGGTTGCATGGCTACTAAAGGTTACAAAAAATAAATAGATAATGTGTTTAGAGTGCACTCCACTAAACAGATATACTTTGGATCCATTGCAACGGGCCGGCACATCTATATCTATACCCCCTATATAGTGTGTGAATAAAGTTGGTCGTTGGATGAAGCCAATCCGGCGGTACAAAGATGGAAAATCCGAGCACTACTGGCCGTTGGATATCATCTACATCCCATCAGATTCTGCCACATGTAGAATCTAGAAGACTCCATGGTTGAACTTCATTCATGACTAACTTTTCCATAACTAAGCTTAGGCAAAGCGTGTCTGCCACAAAAAATGTGGCTAACAAAATGGCCACCACAAGTGTGGCAAGATTTGGCAAGAAGTTGAGTCTATGACATGTGGACCATGTAGCTAGAAAAGGTGGCAAGCCACAAGTGTAGCAATGAACCAAACACATGCCTGGTGTGTTTGGTAGGGTGTATGAAGGGTGCATGATCCCAAGAGTTCCCTTCTCGACCCACTTTTGGGTGTTTGGTAGAGTGTATGGAGGGTGCATGAGTCCACACTAGATTAGTAGAAATACACTAGAAGCATGCATGAAGAGAGCATACATGAAGAGGGGTGTTGAGTTGAGCATGCATGAAGAGGGAACAACTATGCTGAGACGAGAACGCAACCAAACACACTTGTGGCACGCCTAAGCTTAGGCGTGGCAACCTTAGGCTGCAAACCAAACATCTATACCGCTATGTAGTGTGTAACTTTGAAAGTTGGTCATTGGATGAAGCCAACCTGACGGTACAAAGATGGCAAATCCGAGCACTACTGGCAGTTGGATATCATCTACATTCCACCAGATTTTGCCACATGTAGAATCTAGAAGACTCCACATGTAGAAGCATAATGCACAAACCACCAGAATCTCATGCGTGCAATGCACGTGTACCTTACTAGTAGTTGGTAGTAGTAAGAAACAAATTCCGGGTTTGGCACAAGCTCGTACTGCGGGAGCACCACAAGGCCTAGTGCCCGGCCTATGAGTCAATGACATGCGAACCTTAAATGCGGCTGACCCACATGTCATTCTCATGGTGGTGGTGTGGTTCATGACTCACTCGTTCGAGATGAACCGGCCGGTGGTGGCGTGGCCGTGGCGAGGGTGCCAGAGCTGGGCGTCGGGGCGTTACGAGGCGTCGATGGCCACACCGGCGGGTACTACCAGTAGTACAGAAGTACTCCAGCCGAGGATTGATGCCCGGGACGAAATGTGTCACAGCCGCTGGATGAAAATTCGATGGTGCGGGAGTACGGATCGGAGCACAGCAGCGGAGTAGGCAAACCGCGTCCAATCGGGTGTGGCTGTGGTAGAAAGTTGATGGTAGCCGCAGTTCAGCTGGCCCGCATGTCATGCACACAAAGGCAGAGGAGCGGTGGGCCGAGAGGGATGAGGCGCACGTCGGGGGATGAGGATCCCCTGACGTGAACAATCCTACCATTCTATCACTGACATGTGGGACCCCCAAGTGTGGGTCCCACCAGTCAGCGAAGGAAAGTCAGGGTAAGGCAGTGATAGCCACGTTAGAGGATCCATGTCCACGTCGGGGGACGTCGTGCTTACAGGTAGGGTTGGAGCGGCGTCGTGGGAATCGCGTGTGGGTGTGGCAGTGGTAGAAACAAGAAACGTGATGGTCACCGTGGTTCAACTTCCATGGACAAGCTGTCATGTCTGATGGCACATGTATATCAAAACTAGAGTGTTTATATTTCAAGCACGTGAACAAGTATTATTCTACTACTTTGTATCCATTGCAACGCAAGGGCCAGCACATTGGTAGTAGTAGTGTCTATCTCTATCTCTAGAGGCCTTCCCTCGTTCATCCTTTTCTGTCACAAGATAAACTACTCATACAAATGCATCTTGATGTTCCGTGGAATGCACGAGGATGTTTCCTTGGGGGTCTCTCCAGCGCGGCGTGGCCGTAGTTGCAAGTTGACGCCCCTTGAGATGCCGACGTTGAGGGGCACTCGGATTTCCTCCGATGAGCAGGTAAGATGAGTTTGATCACGTAGTAAATGCATTGTAAAGACTACTTCCGTGTCCATTTCCTAATTTTCCCCCTGCTCACTATTTCACAGGTTAGGCTCGGTGCGATTTGAGTCTGGCTTGCATATGTACGGGAGGGTACCAACATCAATTTGCACAACATTTACAACGGCGATACCGTTCCCATAGAACCTTTGTCCAACATTGGGATCAGCCATGCAACGGGCCACCGCATGAATTGGTACGATGGAACCACAGTGAGATTGAATAAGATAGCACGAACCTTGCACATGGCGGTCAAAGGTGGACCATGCTTTCTGCGGCCGATTTGTTGCCGTACGAGTACGAAGACGATGTGCTCCTTTCTAACCGCATCTTCGCGGTGACAAACGAGGGGACTTGTTTCGTATGGCACACATCCTACGATATACTCCCTCTCTCCCAGTGTATTTGTTTTGAATCTTTTCGTTTTATAAGTTCAAATTCAAATTTAGAGCTCCCCATCACATGTTGAGATTACAATGTCCATTAAATCGTTGCGTGCATGTATAGTAAAGAAACAAATCTCGAGTTTGGCACGAGTTCGTGCAGCGGTAGCACCAGCCTGGCGTAGGAGTTACATTTCCCTCTCAGGTCCCTCGAGCCTGAGCTTCAGCGCCTTACTACACCTGCCTTTGAGTCAATAACATGTGGACCCGATAGGTGGCTGGTCCACATGTAATCCTCCCGAAGGCAGAGGGGCAGTGGTGCCGAGAGGGGTGAGCCGCAGGTCGGGGGACGTGTGGTGTCATGGGTTCGTGCGGCGTCGTGGGAATCGTGTGTTGCTGTGGTAGAAACTTGATGCTCGCCGCATTTAAGGTGGCCCACATGTCATGCACACAATGGGAGAGGGGTGGTGCGGCCGAGAGGGGTGAGGCGCACGTCAGGGGATGTGGTGCCGTGGGTTGGAGCGGTGTCGTGGGAATCTTGAGTGGCAGTGGATGAAACGTGATTGTGACCATAGTTGAACTTCCATGGACAAGCTGTCATGTCTACGGACACATGCATTGCATACCGATCACTGGAAGGAGTAGTAGAGAAAGTTATGCAGATAAATAGTTCCTTATAGTCAAGCGGACCCACGCTACTACTTGTTCCTAAGACATGCACACCATCGAAATAGTCCATCTATATCAATATACACTGAGAGGGAATATTTTTTTACAAGAGAGGAAATAGTTCATCCATCCATAATGCCCTGCTGCTGGTGCAGCCTTATCTTTTTCTTCTTCTTCTTCTTCTTCTTCTTCTTCTTCTTCTTCTTCTTCTTCTTCTTCTTCTTCTTCTTCTTCTTCTTCTTCTTCTTCTTCTTCTTCTTCTTCTTCTTCTTATTCTTCTAGTCTTCTTCTAGTATTCTTCTAGTCTTCTTCTTCTTCTTCTTCTTCTTCTTCTTCTTCTTCTCATTTTCTGTGGGAGACGGCATTGCAACAAGCTCTTTGGACCTTGCAGCTATCTCGAAACTCACACGGGCATCGAGGGTAGCATATTTTATGTGCTCGTACGTCAAGGGATAATTGTCCCATCCAGACGACCTTAATGCCATTGTCTCGTCACCCTTCTGAAGGTTTGTACGGAGCACAAAATTTGCTACGTCGAATAGGGATGGTGTCTGTTTATCACAATCTTCTACAGGAATTTTGATTCTGGTTTGTAGGTCAGTGATGCTTTTCAAATCAAGGTTGTATGGCTCCAGCTTCTGTTTGTCCCCTTCGATGGCTGCCCCACAGAAGTATATGTCCTCCCGAGACAAGAAATCGTGAAGCTCACCTGGTATGGAGGGCGCGTGTATGATGTGGTACACCAAAACATCATCTTCGAGGCACAGCTGAAGGACCGTGGCGCGTTGGATCTTCCCAGTGGCACGCTCCGTGTACTCTGCGTCGAGACCGATGACCCTCGTCTCTACCTTTTCGAGGGAGTTGGATACATTGTTGATCCACTTCCGAACAACCCTTGGGGGGACGGTGACGGTGGCAACTATGCTCAACGAGCCTTCGACGTGGACATGTTGGACGCTAAAAACCCGCATCTCGATCTCTTTCACCATTTAGAACCGCTGGAACGGAGGGCTATGGTTTCGAGAATTAGGATTAGATGGCTGGTCTAACTGAAGTAGTAGATGATTATTTAAAGAGGTTAAAACAATGTGAATGCAGTGGGGTTTGGATGCAAATGAAGACGAAGGGGAGGTGAAGAAGCCGAGGAAAATCGGTTCCCGATGGAGAAGTAAATGGGAAAAGTGGCGTGCAAGCAGTTGATTAGACGGCTAGGTAGACTAAACGAAAAGGCTATGCGGGTAGACTGAGGAGTCATACCTGTTCGTGTACGTGCCCATCCTTCCTGATAGGTGGGACCTATGCAAACAGATAAAAAAATGTGTCGTAGCTGGTTCAGATGGATATTGGCGCGTGCGTGGGAGACACAACATTCTCTGGTTAAGGAATACACGGATATCCTCATCAAAAAAGAAAAGGCCCATCTTTGCGCTTCCGCATGCACGAGAATTTGGTTCTGCTCGCAATATGGATGATACCTGGAGGATGAAGTGAACAGGCATACTAGCACGGGAGACCTATTTCCGCTATACAGTACTGGAGTACTCATGTTCCTACTAGTAGTAGTAGTAGTACAACTGTGGTACACTTGATGGTCAAAATACTATTCATCCGGTCCTCACAGTGAAGTGACAACACCCTGCGCCTGTCACTAGTCCAGGCGGCATGTTCGGGTTACCAAAGTCAGCCTCACCCTGTGCACTGTGCAGTCTGTCACCGCTGCTGTACAGCACATTAGCATGCCTCGCCTCGTCTCCCTCTCCCTCCCATAGCACCACTCCATCTCCATCTCACTGTGCCCCCGTGTACCGTCGCCTCGCTCCCCTCCCCCAGTACCACTATTCCCTCGCTAGCCGCTCCAGCACCTACAACCTTCTCCCCCGTAAATCAAGCCCCCCAAAACCCCCACCTTCCAAACTCCACCATGGACGAACGCGAACCGCGCAGCATCCATATGAGCCGCGATTGAAGCAATCTCCCCAGTGACATCCTCGACCTCTGTTGTTCGTGTATGGATATGTTGAGCGCCCTACGGCTGGCTGCATGCTCGAGGGACATGCACACGGCCATCGTCGAAGCGAGGCCTAAGCTTTTCAAGACACCCTGCTTGCTGCTATCTGGTCTTTTGAGATTGGCTCACCATGATACGGAGGCGTACATGATGCCCCTCGACTTCAATCCGATCTCCATTAGCCAAAACTTCTTTGCAGGTATGTAGTCGGTCGCCGTACATCATTTCCCTCAACTTCGATCCGATCACCATCGCCCAAAACTTCTTGGCAGGTATGTACTGGGTCGGCATGAACTCCCACTGGATGGCTGCCTTCAGAGAAGACGGTAAAAAGTGGTGCTCGTGAACTTCCAGACCTCCCATGAGATTATCCTTCCTCCATTTGATTATATAGAGTTTTACCATCGCGGTCCTAGTCATCTAGATTACCACGTCAGTTGGACGGACCTTGTTTTGCAGAAGATTGTAATCTGCCAAGTGCCCACACGACATGCGAATTATGCAGACTTCAAGCTAATTGCCTTGTTCGACCGCGGACTCGCCTATCTTTACGCCAGTTCCTTCTTTAGCTGGAGACAACTCAGCTCGCAGTGGATCATCGTCAAAGCCGATACACACTTCTGTGATGCTATTGAACACAATGGCATCATCTATGCGATCGACAAAGCAGATGGCACCACGTATTGCTGGGATGGCACGTGTAAGTTGTTTCCGTCTCATGTTAATGATGACACCATGACACTGTTTGAACTTTTTGTGATGATTGGCATATCCCTGTTTGAGCATATTTTGAGTAGAACTATGGCAATGTATTAGAGACGCCATAAATCAGCTATATTTGGAATGAGTTAATTCATGCGATTGTGACCATGTCATTACAGCCAATTTGTACCCCTGAATAATCAAACGGTTAGGATATATGGATATTCTCCTTATTTTACAGTAATCTATATACTACTACTAAATATGAGTGTGTATCAATGCCCATGTTAGTTTCCTCATTTTCATGATGTAGAAACTAACATGAGTGTGCACCACACTGTTGGTTTCACCTAACCATACATTGGGCACCACACTGTTGGTTTCATCTAACCATACATTAGGGAAGTAAATGTGCATATGGAGAACTCTATATTTGGAAGTAGTGAAATCCTATAAGGCTTACCATGTGTACATACCTATATTCGCCCTTTAGCAATTAATGGCTAGAATAATATCCTCACAAAAATTTTGCCCACAGTACACGAGTATATAACAATGCATGGTCTGTTAGTTACCTTGAAGAATTTATTTGTGAGGACAGAACATGATTAGATAACATGCATGACATGGTAGTTTCCTGTGAAGAATCGATTGCGAGATAACATGAGTATAACCATGCATGGTACTTCTATATTTTCGAACCCAGTATAAATTTCCCTGTATTTTCCTCACAGTTCCAACAGGGACATATCAATGCTGTTGTAACATCCCAAATTTTCAATTTGGAATGTTATGCATCAGATCATCATTGCATATCATATTTATTGCATTTTGGTTGATCCTAGAAATTCTACGCAACTCAAGGACCCGTGGAGAGAGTTGGGGATTTCATTATTTTCATATTCGATTGTTTTCTCGAATTTTGAAAAGAGGATCGTTTGATTTTAATTATTTTCTCTTCGAATATTTCTTTATAAAAATAAAAGAGAGAGGATAAAATGACTTCCTCAAAATAAAGAAATAGCGGAGATTTAATATTAAAATCAAATAAGAATTTTATTCGGAGTTTTATCGCTATTTTATTTGAATTAGGAAAATATGCGTTTTTCAAAATTGCATTTTAGGCCCAAATAATTGTTCACCTTGTTCGGCCTATTTTTAGAGGACGGGGAAAATTTATTTCGGGATTTTTGGAGTCCGTTAGTATTTCTTTTCTTTCTTTTTCTGCACGTGGGAATTGTTTAAAAAAAGTCAAACCGACTCTGGGCCGTACCCGAGCGGGACTCCGCCCGGGGGGCCTTTATAAGCAGCCACCCCCGAGCCGCTGAAGCCCACCAGCGCCGCCAGCCCAACCCGCCCTGCCGCCCAAACCCTAGCCCGCGCCCCCGGAGCCCGCCGCTGCCGCCGCCGTTCGCCGACCCGCTGGAGGTAGTCGCCGCCGCCGCCTCGGTTTTCGCGAGAGAACCGACGTTTTTTTTCTAAACCTAGATCAGTTTTTTATCCGATTCTGTTTAATTTTTTCGGTTTAGTTATTTAGCGAACGCCCGTTCGTTAGTTTGTTTTAACGAACGGTTTCCACCGTTTAGCCGCAGACAGCGAACGTTCGTTCGTTAGCCTGTTCGTCAGTGTTTCTTTTTCTCGATTTTCCGCGATTATTTTCGATCGCGATTTCTGATCCGATTTTTGTTCTAGTATAACTTTTCGCTCGTTTATCAGAATCAGGCGATTCAAGCGCCTAGAGTTTTCTCTCGAAACCCTCTTTCTATTTAACCAACTTAAACAAGATTTTGATACTGTAAAATTTGACTTTAGTCCAGATTAGTAAAGCGAAGCTTGTTTCTTTCGCTGTTTGAGTTTTGTTGCTTCGTTTGATTTGATTCTTCTTGCAAACCGGAGTTCCTAAGTTGAACTTTTTGGTTAGATCTCTTATTTGAGTTTTACCCGTGCCCTTGCTTGATTGCTTATTGTATGCTTGTTTGTTTGCGATAGAGTACCCGGAGTGCGAAGCGTGCTACTACGAGTCTCTAGGTTTCGCGGATCATCAGCAAGGCAAGTAACACTTTGATCATACCTCTTTCATACCCAGTTTTACTGCATTAGATCAATCCTAAAACAATTGCATGGTTAGGATCTAAATTAAATTGTGGGGTTGGGAAGTAGATGAGGTAGTACCTATTCACCTACTTATTATCAAACCCTGGGAGTTACTTCTACGTTGCTTATATTGCTATGCTATGCTCGTAGACGTGGTTTGGGTTTGAGAGTATTCATGACAGATGTGAGATTGTTAATTAATGGTTAACTTAAGGTGGCAACTTAAATACACATCTGGGTGGATTGAGGCACCTGGGGAATTCCAGTGATTGCCTGTATTTTTTGGAAATCCCGGGGTACCGTGTGATTCTCCTATGGACTGCCACCCAGGCTCAAAGGGATCATAAGATTATTCATGCTAGAAACTTCCGTGTGCAGCCACATGCCATTATGGGCTCTGGCATAGTTGAGTAAGTTGTGGGAAACCTTTCCATGATGGGCTAGCAGATGTAGGGGATTGTAGGTGTACCGGCCTATCTATCGGTTAAGGGGACCTCTTCGGAAAGACTGTGTCTCGGTCATCCGTTTCTCAAACATCTTGTAGTGCGAGAAATCAAACGGAGGAGATCGAGTCTTGTGGGGAAAAGTGCACAAACCTCTGCAGAGTGTACAAACTAATCATGGTTAGCCGTGTCCCCGGTTATGGACATCTTGAGTATCTGGTTCTTGGATTATCATGTGGATCTCATCACTCTTAATTATAAAAGTTGATTGGGTTATTGATTACTTTTAATTGGGATTGAGATGGGGTTTACCATTCTCAATGTTTAACAACCACCATGATAGTTAAATAAAATATATTCCTTTGTTGTAGGGAAAAATTGGCTTTTCGCAAAACATATTAACCATACAGCCTCCACCAGCCATATATGCATGTAGTGATAGCTTTATTCTGTTCATTACTCTCTTGTGTTACATTGCCAGCATATTCCATGTGCTGACCCGTTTTCGGGCTGCAACGTATCATGTTGCAGACTTTTCAGACGACGAGTAAGGAGCCTTAGGTCGTGGTCTTTCACTCAGTGATGCCGTTGGAGTTGATGGACTCACTTTATCTTCCAAGCCTTCCGCTGTTATCGTATTAGATGGCCTTAAGCCATATTTATTGTAATAAGTTCTCTTTTGAGACATTCGATGTAATAAGTGTGTGATTGCTACTCTGTTATAAATCCTTCAAGTACTGTGCGTGTCAGCATTACCGATCCAGGGATGACACTGATGCACAGAGATCAGACTGTTTGAGGTCTGGTCGCTACAAAGATGGTATCAGAGCACACGCTGACTGTAGGACACGACCACTAAGCTAAAGCCCTAGATCACTACTCTCTTCTCATTTCTGACTCCTCTCCATTTTTCTACTCTTTAGGATGGCGGATGCAAGGATCAAGTTCACGCAACCGGATGAAGACACCCCTTTTGGACGCCACTTGAAGGAAGTCACTAGGTACCTGAACATCGGAATACCAAGCTTCACCGGGACTTACAACGCCACTTTACCAGAAGAGGAGCGCTGGATGATTCAAGTTCAAGTTCCAGGAAGGACATTCACGCCTGTCACTGAGCCCATAGAGTTTTCTTTTGATGCACCAACCTGGAGTCTAGGAAAGAGTATGGCAGCTCACATCACCATGGGACGCATTGGAGAAGTTTACCACAATGATCTCAAGGACACTATCTACCAGATTTGTGGGCGCCGAGATGAGCAATGGGAGATGATCAGCACCAGGAAGGATAGATCGATTGCCGCTTTCATCCAGGAGTTAAACCAGCACATTCGACGCCAGGAGAACCAGATGTGCGCAGGCATGACAGATTTGAAGAAGGCGATGACAAGGATCACGGAACTGGAGGAAGAACTCAAGGCTACTCGCGAAGATTATATGGAGGAAATTGTCGTACTAGTGGAGAAGAATGACGACCTGACAAGGAAGCTAGGAGTTTTCATGGGAGACCCCGCGCCAGGAGGAGAAGATGACGATTCCACTTGCCCGGAGAACTACATCATCATCGACGACACCGACTCGGATCCTGACGATAGCGATGATGACTATGTTGATGAAGCTGGAGCAGATATCATGGAGTCTTCGACCGATCAATTTTTCTAGTCGACCACCATACCAGTAGTAGTATTCCACCATGTATATAGTATAGTCCAAGCACTTTTGTAACGATAGTTCTAGACCGATTGTATGCCCTTGTTTGATTGATTGAGTGAAATGTTTGTGTTTGTCTCATGTGCATATGGGTAGTGTTTTCCCCTAGACCTCATTCTATTCTGTTTTCTCATCTCTTCTAAACCCAGCAGATGCCTCCGAGACGCGACAATGGATTTGCTTTCCCACCGGAGCTCACTCAGTTGATCCAGCAGCAGAATGCATTGATGCATATACTAGTTCAGAATCAGAACCAGGGGAACAACAACAACAACAACCCACCACCACCACCAGTTGATCACTTAGCCCGTTTTCTTAGGCTGAATCTGCCTGTATTCTCCAGTAGCACCGAGCCGATTGTTGCAGATGATTGGCTCCGCAAGATTGAAAGGGAGTTGACTACTGCAGGATGCACAGATGCGGAGAGAGTGCGTTTTGCCGCACATCAGCTTGATGGACCCGCAGCATCATGGTGGGAGAATTCTATAGTCACTTACCCCATTGACACTGTGACATGGGACCAGTTCCAGCAGGCTTTTCGCACTGCCCATGTATCAGCAGGAGCTATGGCCATGAAGAAGCGTGAGTTTCACAACTTATGCCAAGGAGGGCGCACTGTTGGTCAGTATGTGGATGAATTTAGTAAGCTAGCACGTTATGCCCCAGATGACGTCGCTACTGATGCAGCTAAGAAGGAGAAGTTTCTGGAAGGACTGAATGATGAGCTGAGCATGCAGTTGATGGTGGCAAATTTCAATAACTACCAGGAGTTGGTAGATCGAGCTCTCATGCTTGAAGGGAAGCAGCAGCAGATTGACAGCCGCAAGAGGAAGTATGGACAAGGGAAGTATAATTCTGGAGCTCATCAGAGACCCCGTTTCACCCCGAACTCGGGAGGACTTGTTCATAACCATGGAGGCCACACTCATAATGGAGGAAGTACGCACAACCATAGTGGCTCCAAGAATGGGAATGGTAATGGAGGAAGCAGCGGACAGAACCGTTCCAACCCGGCAACACCCGCCAAGAAAGATCTAAGCCACGTTACTTGCTACAAGTGCCAGAAGACCGGACATTACGCCAATGAGTGTCCTGAAGCTAAGAATGGGAACGGCAATGGAAGCTCTGGGAAGAAGCCCAACCCTTTCAACAGGGGACAAGTGAACCACGTTAACGTGGAGGAGGTTGAAGCCCAACCAGATGCAGTAATAGGTAAGTTTTTGGTTAAGTCATTTACTGCAGTTGTTCTTTTCGATACTGGTGCATCGCATTCATACATATCAAGGGGATTTGTGGATAAGTATAAGTTGCCCACTAGAGTTCTTAAGACACCCATGCTAGTAACCTCACCCGGAGCAGAGTATATGGCAAGCCATGGATGTTTTCAGATGCCATTGACCATAGGTAGGCATGTTTTCCCCTCAGATCTGATAATTTTGGAGTCGCAAGGTTTGGATGTGATTCTGGGTATGGATTGGCTATCGATGTATGGAGGAAACATCGATTGCGCCAGTAAGACGATTTTGCTCACCACCCCAGAAGGAAGAAGAATCAAGTATGTATCCCGGCATGTTCCGAATAGGACTCAAGTAAATTCCTTATCAGGAGTTGTACAGGAGGAAGTACCAGTGGTGAAGGATTATCCGGATGTATTTCCAGAAGAATTGCCAGGCATGCCACCGGATAGAGAAATTGAGTTTTTGGTTGAGCTTTTGCCAGGCACAGGGCCAGTATCTAAGAGACCGTACAGAATGCCCGCAAAGGATTTGGAGGAAATTAAGAAGCAGATTAAGGAGTTACTGGATAAAGGTTATATTCGCCCAAGTTCGTCACCTTGGGGATCACCAGTACTTCTAGTGGAGAAGAAGGATGGACCGTTAAGGATGGTTGTTGATTATCAAGAATTGAATGAGGTGACGATCAATAACAAGTACCCACTGCCGATGATCAATGATTTGTTTGGTCAGCTGCAAGGAGCTAAAGTGTTTTCCAAGATCGATCTGCTATCAGGGTACCACCATTTGAAGATTCGAGAGCAGGATATACCCAAGACAACTTTTACCACGAGGTATGGGCTATATGAGTATACAGTTATGTCATTTGGCCTGACTAACACACCTGCCTATTTTATGAACATGATGAACAAGGTGTTTATGGAGTTTTTGGATAAGTTCGCCGTGGTGTTCATTGATGACATTCTGGTCTACTCGAAGAATGAAGAAGAACATAAGGAACATTTGCGTTTAGTACTTGGGAAGCTCAGAGAACATCAGCTATACGCCAAGTTCAGCAAGTGTGAGTTTTGGCTGAAGGAAGTTGGATTTCTTAGACATGTTATATCCGGAGAAGGAATAGTAGTAGACCCCACCAAGGTTGTCACTGTGACAAATTGGGAGTCACCCACGACAGTTGGACAGATCCGGAGTTTTCTTGGACTCGCGGGATACTACCGGAGGTTCATTGAGAATTGCTCAAAGATTGCGAAGCCCATGACGGAGTTGTTGAAGAAGGACACTAAATTCAAATGGACTGAGGAATGTGAGGCCAGTTTTCAGGAGTTGAAGAGACGCTTGGTTACGTCACCAGTGCTGATTCTGCCAGATCAACGCAAGGATTATGAAGTGTATTGTGACGCTTCTCATCGAGGACTTGGAGCTGTACTTATGCAGGAGGGAAGAGTTGTTTCATATGCCTCACGACAACTTCAACCCCATGAGTTAAATTATGCTACGCATGATTTGGAGTTAGCAGCCGTAGTGCATGCATTGAAGACATGGAGACATTTTCTCATCGGAAACCATTGTGAGGTATACACGGATCACAAGAGTTTGAAGTATATCTTCACGCAGAAGGAGTTGAATCTCAGGCAGAGGAGATGGTTAGAGCTCATTAAGGATTATGATATGAGGTTGCATTATCATCCCGGAAAGGCTAACGTAGTAGCCGATGCGTTGAGACGCAAAAGTCATGTCAATACACTCATGACCGGAGAATTACCCAAAGAGTTGGCAGATGACCTTCGCGAGCTATGTTTGGAGATAGTTCCGAGAGGATATGTAGCAGCTTTGGAGATTCAATCTACTTTAATGGATAAGATCAGAGAAGCTCAGAAGACGGACAAGGAGATTGCCGAAATAAAGGAAAGAATGAGTAAAGGAAAGGCTAAGGGATTTCGTGAGGATGAGCACGATACCTTATGGTTTGAGGACCGCGTATATGTGCCAAATGATCAGGAGATCAGGAAGTTGATTCTGCAAGAGGCCCATGATTCGCCATATTCGATTCACCCAGGAAATACCAAGATGTATCTGGATTTGAAGGATAGTTTCTGGTGGACCGGAATGAAGAAGGATATTGCAGAGTATGTAGCAGTTTGTGATGTATGTCAGAGAGTGAAGGCAGAGCATCAGAAACCAGCAGGATTGCTACAACCATTGCCGATACCCGAATGGAAGTGGGATAAGTTAGGCATGGATTTTATCACGGGATTACCCAGGACTCGTTCAGGCTATGACTCGATATGGGTTGTAGTCGATCGTTTGACGAAAGTAGCTCACTTCATCCCAGTGAAGACCACTTACACCAGTGCTAAGTTGGCAAAGATATACATGACCAGGATCGTATGTCTGCATGGAGTTCCGAGGACCATTGTATCAGATAGAGGAACCCAGTTTACTTCAAAGTTTTGGAATCAGTTGCATGAAACTTTGGGAACCAGGCTAGAGTTCAGTACAGCTTTTCACCCGCAGACGGATGACAGACTGAAAGAGTCAATCAGATTCTGGAGGACATGTTGAGAGCTTGTGCGCTAGACTATGGATCTAGTTGGGACGATAATTTGCCGTATGCAGAGTTCTCATACAACAACAGCTACCAAGCCAGTTTGAAGATGGCCCCTTTCGAAGCACTGTACGGAAGGAGGTGCAGAACACCGTTGTTGTGGGACGAAGTTGGAGACCGACAGTTGTTTGGACCAGATTTGATTAAAGAGTCTGAAGAGAAGGTTAAGCTGATTCGCGATAGACTCAAGGTAGCCCAGTCCAGGCAGAAGAGCTATGCGGATTCTAAACGCAAGGAGACAGTTTACGAAGTTGGAGACAGAGTGTATCTTCGTGTATCCCCACTTCGAGGAGTAAAGCGCTTTGGAGTTAAGGGAAAGTTAGCGCCACGTTTTGTGGGACCATACAAAGTTTTGGAACGTATGGGAGAAGTTGCTTACAAGTTGGAATTACCCGAAGGATTGTCAGGAGTTCACAATGTGTTCCACGTTTCTTAGTTGAAGAAGTGCCACGCGGAGATGGCTGATATTCCTCTGAGAGATACAGTGCCGCTGGAAGCGATACAGTTGGATAGCAATTTGACCTATGAGGAGAAGCCAGTCAAGATACTCGAGTTTGCTAGCCGAGTCACAAGCAGCAGACTAATCAAGTTCTGCAAAGTTCAGTGAGTCACCATACTGAAGATGAAGCCACCTGGGAGCGAGAGGAAGACCTACGAAAAGATCACCCACACCTATTTTCTAGCCAACCCGAATCTCGAGGGCGAGATTCATCTTAAGGGGGGTAGGTTTATAACATCCCAAATTTTCAATTTGGAATGTTATACATTATATCATCATTGCATATCACATTTATTGCATTTTGGTTGATCCTAGAAATTCTACGCAACTCAAGGACCCGCGGAGAGAGTTGGAGATTTCATTATTTTCATATTCGAATTTTTCTCGAATTTTGAAAAGAGGATCGTTTGATTTTTATTATATTCTCTTCGAATATTACTTTTATAAAAATAAAAGAGAGAGGATAAAATGACTTCCTCGAAATAACGAAATATCAGAGATTTAATATTAAAATCAAATAAGAGTTTTATTTTGAATTTTATCGCTATTTTATTTGAATTAGGAAAAATATGCGTTTTTCAAAATTACATTTGAGGCTCAAATAAATGTTCACCTTGTCCGGACTATTTTTAGAGGATGGGGAAAATTTATTTCGGGATTTTTGGAGTCTGTTTAGTATTTCTTTTCTTTCTTTTTCTGCATATTGGAATTATTTAAAAAAAAGTCAAACCGACTCCGGGCCGTACCCGAGCGGGACTCCGCCCGGGGGGCCTTTATAAGCCGCCACCCCCGAGCCGCTGAAGCCCACCAGCGCCGCTAGCCCAACCCGCACCGCCGCCCGAACCCTAACCCTAACCGCGCCCCGCCGCCGCCGCGCCTTGCCGCCACCCCGCGCCGCCTCGCCGGAGCCCGCCGCCGCTGCCGCCGTTCACTGACCCGCCGGAGGTAGCCACCGCCGCCGCCTCGGTTTTCGCGAGAGAACCGACGTTTGTTTTTCTAAACATAGATCCGTTTTTTTAGATCCGGTTCGGTTTATTTTTCTCGGTTTAGTTATTTAGCGAACGCCCATTCAGGAATTCGTTTTAACGAACAGTTTTCACCGCTTAGCCGCAGACAGTGAACGTTCGTTCGTGAGCCTGTTCGTCAGTTTTTTTCTTTTTCTCGGATTTTTTCACGATTATTTTCGATCGTGATTTCTGATCCGATTTTCGTTCTGGTATAACTTTTCGCTCGTTTATCGGAATCAGGCGATTCAAGCGCCTAGAGTTTCGTCTCGAAACCCTCTTTGTGTTTAACAAACTTAAACAAGATTTTGCTACTGTAAAATTTGACTTTAGTCCAGATTAGTAAAGGAAGCTTGTTTCTTTCGCTGTTTGAGTTTTGTTGCTTCGTTTGATTTGATTCTTTTTGCAAACCGGAGTTCTTAAGTTGAACTTTCTGGTTAGATCTCTTATTTTAGTTTTACCCGTGCCCTTGCTTGATTGCTTATTGTATGCTTGTTTGTTTGCGATAGAGAACCCAGAGTGCGAAGCGTGCTACTACGAGTCTCTAGGTTTTGCGGATCATCAGCAAGGCAAGTAACACTTTGATCATACCTCTTTCATACCTAGTTTTACTGCATTAGATCAATCCTCAAACAATTGCATGGTTAGGATCTGAATTAAATTGTGGGATTGGGAAGTAGATGAGGTAGTACCTATTCACTTGTTTATTATCAAACCCTGGCAGTTACTTCTACGTTGCTTATATTGCTATGCTATGCTCGTAGACGTGGTTTGGGTTTGAGAGTATTCATGACAGATGTGAGATTGTTAATTAATGGTTAACTTAAGGTGGCAACTTAAATACACATCTGGCTGGATTGAGGCACCTGGGGATTCCAGTGATTGCCTGTATTTTTTGGAAATCCCGGGGTACCGTGTGATTCTCCTATGGACTGCCACCCAGGCTCAAAGGGATCATAAGATTATTCATGCTAGAAACTTCCGTGTGCAGCCACTTACCATTATGGGCTCTGGCATAGTTGAGTAAGTTGTGGGAAACCTTTCCATGATGGGCTAGCAGATGTAGGGGATTGTAGGTGTACCGGCCTATCTATCGGTTAAGGGGACCTCTTCGGAAAGACTGTGTCTCGGTCATCCGTTTCTCAAACATCTTGTCGTGCGAGAAATCAAACGGACGAGATCGAGTCTTGTGGGGAAAAGTGCACAAACCTCAGCAGAGTGTACAAACTAATCATGGTTAGCCGTGTCCCCGGTTATGGACATCTTGAGTATCTGGTTTTTGGATTATCATGTGGATCTCATCACTCTTAATTATAAAAGTTGATTGGGTTATTGATTACTTTTAATTGGGATTGAGATGGGGTTTACCATTCTCAATGTTTAACAACCACCATGATAGTTAGATAAAATATATTCCTTTGTTGTAGGGAAAAATTGCCATACAGCCTCCACCAGCCATATATGCATGTAGTGATAGCTTTATTCTGTTCATTACTCTCTTGTGTTACATTGCCAGCATATTCCATGTGTTGATCCATTTTTGGGCTGCAACGTATCATGTTGCAGATTTTTCAGACGACGAGTAAGGAGCCTTAGGTCGTGGTCTTTCACTCAGTGATGCCGTTGGAGTTGATGGACTCACTTTATCTTCCAAGCCTTCCGCTGTTATCGTGTTAGATGGCCTTAAGCCATATTTATTGTAATAAGTTCTCTTTTGAGACATTCGATGTAATAAGTGTGTGATTGCTACTCTGTTATAAATCCTTCAAGTACTATGCGTGTCAGCATTACCGATCCAGGGATGACACTGATGCACAGAGATCAGACTGTTTGAGGTCTGGTCGCTACAGCTATTTCTTGCATTATCCTACTCATACTCTGAACAATGCTGATCTTACATTAACAATGCATGTCCTTTTTGATATGATGTAGTGTCCCTACAGTTACTGCCCTTTGTAATCACACCAGCTTTGCCAAAAACAGGGAAGCACAACTGGTTCCTCGCTCGATCAGACGATGGCAAAAGACTGATGATCATTCGGACACATGAGCCAGAAAAGTTATATTGCAAAAAGCCCACTGTATACAAGCACTGTGAAATACGTGAGTATCCGGACAGTGGCTGTTACGTCTATGAGCAGGATACCAGCTTGTTGGGGCCTTCAGGATTTTTTAGTTGGAGGCGGGTAAACAGCCTTGGTTCACACTCTCTGTTTCTCGGACTCAATTATCCGATTAACCAGGAGATCACCGTTGGCAAGGACCTTGATGGCAGAGAGGCTCTGTTTGCTATGGAAAACTGTGTCTACACGGCGAGCCCTAGGAGTTCGGGAGCAAACTCCCCTGATTGTCAATGATAAAGCCTGCAGCCAAAAGAAGGTGAGAATGACAAAGGCATCCGGATTAACTTTGATCCTTGGATGTCTCAATTACGACAGGCAGTGATGTGGTTCAAGCCTTCAGGTTGATAGGTAATTGGGCTGTTGCGTCGAAAGGGTGGAGTACTAGTGTCTCCGGATCATTGGTCGCTGAAGCGGGGCTGCAAATTATGATGGTGTTGGATCATCTCTTCGAATGACTTTGTTGTCTTTGCTGCTTGTTCTGGATGGGTAGTTCTTTCTTTTGTTATGCATATTCCTTGTCATTTGGTCATCCTCGTCTATGTCACCCTTACTATGTAATAGTTGCCTCTGTTTAGAATGTCATTCTCGTGTGGATCACGAGAGTCTGAGCACTGCAGATGGGTGCGTTTTGGTGGTGTAGCAAGACTTCTTATGAACTATCATGTCATGATGTTTATGTCAGTAGTAGTCACAGTCAGTGTTTGAATGTTGTATATATCGTTGTTTCGAACTGTTTATTGTCTCGAACTACTGGTGGGCTAAATGAGGGCATCACCATTCTCCAGTGTTCAGAGTGTATCTCCTTTTTTTCAAGTTATATAATTTGAGCTCAGTGTCTTTTCGATGATGTACACTTGTTTGGGCCAGTGAGGTCTCGTTGAATATGGGCCGAGTAGTAACGCAATGCCAAACAGGTCAATTATGACTCTCAGGCCGGGCTCTGAAAAGATCCTCAAAAAAAGGCCGGGCTCTCCAAAAAAGAAAGAATAAGGACTCGTAGGCCGACATGTGGGCGCCACCGGTGTTTTCGTGTGCTTGCGCGCCGAGAGTATATTGGCACGTGTTCGAAATTCAAGCTACCTTTTCATCCCCAATCTCCCTCCCCTCCCCCACCTCTGGAATCTCGATTCCTACTCCAGTTCCCCCAAATCCCCCTCCTGTACTCCCTGTACTCAAGCTCACTATCATGTCGCCGGTCAACGCGGATCACTGAGCCGGAGATCCTAAGGTCCGTCCTGCCTTCGGTCGCTGCGTGCTGTCGCTCAACAGTGGCATGGCGGCGCTTGACGACCAGTTTGCCGGCAAAGTGCTGATGGTAACCATCAAAGGCGGCCGGCCTCCCGTCTCGCCAGACGACCTTGTCAAAGCTCTTGGCGTTGCGCACGGCATCCAAATAAGTGACTTGCTCGTCGAAGTCTGTCCGCCACCGGCTGATTTCTTCGTCAGGTTCCAGACAACTTTCGACTGCAGTCGTGTGTTCGAATCTTCCCGGCGTTTGTTCTGCGATGGCGCGCTGGTGAGCTTTGATCGGTGGCACCCAGGATGGGGCTCGGTGCCCTCTGAGCTTGAGTTTTAAGAAAGCTTACCTTCCACGGCATGCCTCGACGTGCTTGGAACAGTGAGTCCATGAATGAGCTTATCAACGACCTTGGAGGTGAGCTCGTAAGTATGTTTGTTCCTCCAGACAGCTGGGCTCTGACGGTTATGGCATGGATGAAGAAGCCGTCCACCATACCTGTGGCACCCCGGCTCAGAGAAAACCGGGACGCCCCATATTCCAGCCTAGAGATCGAGGAGAAGTCTTCTGGAATACAACACTGCCTAGCATAGAACAAACCAACTTTCTATTATTACACGAATATGAATACAAGGTCTCCGATATTACAATGAACAACATCGGCACGGCGACACTACGCCATCCTCAGTTGCTCTATGCAAGCAGCAGAACAACTCGAAGCAGCGGAACAACGACGACGGTGGTGAACTCCACTCTGCAGGGACTCTGGCTAGAACGCTTATCCTAGCTCGCGAACACATGAACAACACCAAACAAGCAAGAAATCCAGGCACGACCTGCAAACTGGCATGACACGCCAGGTCAATACATTGAATGTACTTGCAAGCTCACAATAACCAGAAGCATTCAAGGCAAACAACAGCATGGCAATTACAGGTTAAGCAGGAATTATCATGAGATCATCAAGATAACATAACATGAACATAATATCGCTAGAACAATATGATCATGGCATGTACATATAAATCTGATGATACTAGCATGCAACATGTCGACACTACATGCACTATTTATTCTGCTCGGGTTACTACGTAACCATCACATGCATCACTTACCAACCTCGGACATCGTACGATTATCTCAGGATCAAATCAAGCTTGGTATAAACAATACCGTAGTAATCATTAAATGACCACGAGGAGCTTGATCTTTACCCACGATTCTCGCACAACATCATGAATATCCAATAACTCGGTATCCTCGATACCACGGTGATCTTTCCGGCGATCACAACCATGACCAACACTTGGTCTCCAACGGTGATCTTTCCGGCGATCACAACCAACTTATCTCCTCAACGAACCGGGGTTGTTATTAAGCACATTATTATTAATACTGTTGACTCATAGTGTGACCGACTATGAACTGGGCCCTTATCCGCGGGCGCGGCTATCGATAGATTTAATATACACTCTGCAGAGGTTAGTACACTGTACCCACACCACGGAACCCATGGCCTCGCATTCCCATTCGGGTGGACCAACGGCGTTCCGAAAAAACCGATCTACTGCCATGACACTCTCCCGGCCACTCCGACTTACTACCCATTGGGCTAGTCTTGGGTGGCCCCGTGTCTACCAAAGACACAACGACCACCGTCGTGGTCCGTCCCAAACAGGGACAAAAGCGCTTATCATCCAACTACGGGCACACAAGGTTATGTCTGCTTACCGGGCCAGGGTAGGCACGCCCATAACCTTCCCTAGTTGGAGGCACCGGTGAGAGGCACGACAATATACCCAGTTAGGACCCCCCATAAGGCAAATGTGGTTGCACTGGTCAGCTCGATTTGGTGGCACCATGACTCAGCCAACAGTTGTTCAAGTTCAATTTAATCCAGTTAAACTTGAATGCAATATGTTGAGCCATGATAAAATAACATGATGCAATTACAATGCATGAACATGATATCAACATAAGCACGGGTGCAACATAACTATCCACCATATCCACAATGGATCATATCCAACTGAGCGTAGTATAATGACGAGCATGAATATCACAAGTACAACACTACTCATAGAAACCTAGCATGACCACTAGCATCAACAATAAATATCATGCAAGACATATCAACAATGCTACCATGTAATCATTTAACCAACTGGATGCAATGGGACATGCATAACGACGACGCTCGGAACGGACGATAGTCATGCACCGAAGGCCATCACCAACATCAACATGTACTACTTGCAAGCATAAGCATATGAAAGGAATACTAGAAACTAGCAGGACATGATAACCAGGTGCATAACAACATAGCAAGCAAGTAAGCACTAACCCAGAAGCATTACTGAAACAACGATAACCATATTTTAAACAAGAAATCATTTAATAAATATTCAAGTCGAAAACCATGGCTACTCCATGACTATCATGCAAGTGGGTATTGTTGCTTGCCTGAGGTGGAAGAAATCACCGGGACAAAGTACGAGAAAGATCGCGGAAGATTCGCCGGAAACACTTCTCTCTCGAAAGGGGCTGGTTAACGGCAAGGGCAAAATGGTCATTTTCAGAATGTTGAAACATAATTAAACTGATACCAACAGAACGGGCTCGACGAAACGAAGACGCGGGCGTTGGATTCACCTCAAACGGAGTCTCGAGCAAAAATTTATGAGGTGTAGAAGAAGAAGGACCAATCTATGAATATTTCTTCAGCAAACAGGTCCCTGAGTGGATAAGACAGAGGCGCAAAATCAGAAATACGCTTTCTGAACTAGAAAACGCACTCTGCGCCGAAGTAGAAGCAAAATATGCTTTCCTAAAACAGAAAACGTATTTCAGCAAAAGACGTCTCCACTTAAGTGACGTGGCGGTGGCGGGGCCCGGCTTGTGCAGCTGACAGGAGGGTCCCACCTTATCCATCTCTCTCCTCGCATCTGTCTTCTTCCTCCTCGCTACCTCCCCGATCAGAGACAAAGGAGCGAGGGCAGGGAAGAGGCCGGCGCCGGCCGGCCAACTCCGGCCATCTCCGGCCGAGGTGAGGACACCGGCGGCCGCGGGATGCGACGGAGCACCCGTCCAGAGGAGAAAGAGGCGCCGGGGAGGAGTGGAGAGGAGGCGACGGGAGGAGACAGAGGAGGTCAGGGATGGCGGTGGTCTTCGGGGCACGGCCCAAGAGAGGCTCCGGCGAGGGGGCAAGGGCATGGGGGGAGTCGCCGGAGTGTGGGGAAGACGATGGTGGTGGCTAGAGGTAGAGGAGGGCTCGGCTTTGGGTCAATTTAGGCCGAAGCCGAGGCGGACATGGTGGCCATGGAAGAGGAATGAGGGGCTCTGGAGCTCGAGGGAGAGGCCAGGGAGGTTGCTGGAGGTGGTGTGAGGCTGGTGGTGAGGTCGCACGGCCTCGGGTGGGCTTATATAGCCGCGGGGTGAGGAGGCCGAGCTGTCGTCGCCGTGGACGCGTGGCCGGCACCGCAGACGCGTGTGCTCGCGCATGGACTCGGGGGAGTCGACGAGAGGGAACAGGAGGAAGAGCTCACGGGGAAGAGGCGGCCAAGGGAGCGCAGGGACAAAGAAGACGGCGAGCTCCTAGCCAAAACCGCCACTGCTCGTCCGTGGGCGCGCGACGGCTTGCGTCGGTGAGGAAGCGGACGGAGGGGGAGAGGGGTCCTGGGAGTGGGAGACGACGAGGGCTAGCTGCTGGACACGCTCACACGCGCTAAGGCGACGAGAGGAGGAGGGGGTCCAGCACAAACAACCACTGGACGCGACCACTGCACATAGAGCGCGTGCACAGGCACGCCATTGTCGCGGTCACCACGTGCACTGGCATGTAGCAGGGGAGATGGGCTGTAACTTGTTGTCTACGGGTAAGTTCATCCAGGGGAGGTCTCAACTATGGTGGTAGTTTGGTTAAAAGTGCTCTGGTTAAACGGTAATTAACCTCTGAAGTTTACTGCACTAAACTTGGCCATGCACTGGTGATCCACAGGAACTTGATTGGGAGAAATGGAGTTGTCTTGGAGGTTTAACTAAGGAAGAACTACCATGCCGGGGAGTTTGGCAGGAAATGGACCAAGATTTAATGCATTTACTTTGCAACTCCATAATCTGGTCCAGAAACTTGATCAGGAAGGTGCACTCACATGGAGTGTCAAATTGAGCTCAAATTGGGCAAGGAAGAGTCATTTGGTCCTATGAAGATGCTCAAAAAGTCTCATACCAATTGGCCAAGCCAAACTGGTACTTGCTTCACAAACATCTCCTCTGGACAGAAACTTGCAAAAATTCTATAGGAATAATGGCTTCATGAACCATGCCCAAAATGGGTGGAGGTAGGTTACATGGACAATAGAAAGCCCGGAAAAAATTGGCAGCCATAATGGAGCAAGATAAAATATACTTGCTTCACAAACTGGAATTTTGGACAAAATCAAAGAATTGAAGATGAGCTCACATGGAGGCATGCCATGATCTCTACTTTGGTGGAGGGCTATTATATGATGATATGAGGGATCATGCAAAATGGCAACTCATTTGGATATGCCTAGCTTGCACCTCCTTCACAAAGCTTCTTTCAGGATAGAAACTTTGGAAAATCATAATTAAATAATTACTAGGCAAATGAGGTTGCATTTTGGCATGTGGCAATGATATGGACAGGAAAAGGTGTCCAAGGAGTTTGAGGTCAATTGGGAAAACGAAATAGCACTTGCTTCACAATGTGCCATTAAGGGCAGAATAGGAAATGAATTATTTGAGCATGATGATAAACATGACAAATGAAATATTTTGCCATATTTGAGAAATATATGTCCCAAACAATTTATGAGAATTATTTTGGAATTTTAGGAGTGATGGAAATAAAGGTTGCTTCACAACCTAGGGCAATTTGAGTTATTCCTTTAATAGAAAGGAATATTCCCAATGAAAACAATATTGGGATTTGGGATAGGATGAAAATGACAGGGTCTAGGGAAGGATTTAGGTATGACAAGCTAATCTGGAAACAAAGAAGAGGGCATCTTCTTCAGTTTCCAGACCACAAAGCCAAGGAAAAAGAAAACTCAAGCAAAAACCTCAGAAAAACAAAAGAAAAAGAAAGGGCCAAAAATCAGGCTGTCACAATACCGAAGGTGATTGGTGTCGAGATACCGGTGCAGGAACCGGGGTTGTACTATTCGTCGCCACCAAGGCCGCCGTGGACCACGTTAGGGATGTACCTGTATCGAGTGTTCGTGCATGTCGAAGAAGTGGTCAATCCATCAATCGAAGTCCTGCCGCCGCCGCTGGTGCCAGGGTCCGTCGACGACATCCACTAAAGTAGTCAACGTCAGACTTTCCCCGTGTTGCTTGGAACGATGGATGGCACAGGGCCTACTCCATCGCGCAGCGGAGGCCACTGCTTCTTTGGGAGAAGAGGCAGGGCTGGCTGCCTGGATGTGCTCTAATTTGAGGTAACAACTGAATCTTGTCAGATACTAGTTAAATCCGAGCTATGGGTGTGAAGCACTGATGTGCCAGTACATTTGATTGTGACCTGTTCTAATTTTGTATGTGAACTTTTTTTAGAATGGGCTGTACGTCAACTTAATGTGCTAGCAGAACTTATTGTGTTGTCTGTTTGTTTTCTTTGGACAGCATTCAAGATATTTCCCCGTCATTGATAAAGGCGATGAACCGTTATGTACGAGTTCGTTGGCTTCAACATAGCCCTACCCGTAGCGATCCACTGCTTCCATCCTGATTGTGCCGCCTGCATGAAATTTTTGTATGCAAGTTCAGTGTGCTATGATGTTCTATATGATTGTGTCAACTATATAAGTTTTTACTGAGCATCAGCAATGGATATGGCTGAAAGATGTATTTACGAGCATCGACCGATGGGTCTCTCTCTCTCTCTCTCTCACACACACACACACGCACACACGCACAAGTGGGACCCGTTGAATTATTTCTTTGCTCGTGACAACTTTTAATTAGGTTCCACTGTAATCTAACTTTTTTCTTAAGTTATTAATTGAGCTCAGTGACTTCAAAAAGTTGTACAGAAGCCTTGTTTGGGCCACTCCGGCGTCGTTGAATGTGGGCCGAGTAGCCATGTTAGGTTGTACTGTACCACGCAGGCCTTTTTTTCAACATCAGCAATACAACTGGGCCGATAGTTGTACACAATATCCGGGTCAACTTGTTATTCTCCGCCCCACTGGGTTGCAAACTTTCCTAGGATGTATGCATTAGGCTTAACAAGAAATTGGACTTTAAGAAATAATAAATGGGATGTAATTATAATAACTAGGCAGTAACTATAAAAAATGCACCAAACGCATAATTAGTTTAAAAAATATATTATTTTGGAATTTGAAAATTTTAATTTCATTACTTGTTGCGCGCGCAATATTTCGTTTGATTTTAACGTAATACAACTTTATTTTGAAATTATATTTAATCTGACTAGAAATTTCGGATCCCATAAAAATGTGGGAATTTTTTTTAATTCTGTTTTGAGCGGTTGGTTGAAATTCTTAATTGTTGTCCTAGCTAGAAAATGGGTGGTACTTTTAACAAACTGTAAATGGGTTGTAGTAAATTCCATTAGAATTAAAAAATGGGATGTACATTCTTACAAATCGCAAATGGGCTATATGTTCTCTGCCACACACTTGTGGGCCTTCTAAGTTGACGCGTCCCCTAAAAAAACTAAGTTGACGCGTATGCAAGGCTTTATCAAGAACACACGGTTCTGGCAGCTGTGGCCGTTGGGTGTCCATCCAACGGATGTCGTGTTTCTTCTTTAATCTCGGATATTCTTGCTTCAGCCGCCCAAAAAATGATTCCTCCCCCTGACATCTGGGGTGCACCGTTTCGGAGGCTGACCTGTGGGTCTACTAAGTTGACGGGTACCTAGGGCTTTGTCAACTTAGTCAATATAAATGATTCTGGTTGCAGTGACCGTACGATGTCCATCCAACGGCCGTAGTGCTTCTTCAACCTCTGGTCTTCTTGCTCCGGCCGCCCAAACCAGCGCCGGTCGTGCCTCGCGCTCCTGCCTCCCATGGCCGGCTTCGATGCGGCGGAGGCCTCAGCGCCCCCATACTACTCCCACCGCTGGCCAGGCCGTCCCTCCACTCACCCCACACCCCCTGTTATTCTGCGGCGACGGCAGCCTCAGACCGCAGCCGAACCAGTGAACCCTCGTACTCCTCTCCGCATGGGCATCCACTGCCGCGTCTTCCCCGGCTCCGCGTCGTCCCCTTCCTAGGCCTCGCCGTCATCAACCGCCTTGGTGCTCTCGGCGCGGCGTGGTCAATGTGGTCAAAGACCGACTTCCACGGAAGAGTACTGTACGTGGAGAGGCTGACATCTGGGTCCACGGCCGCAGCTGGGTCCACGGCCACAGCCCAGTTTTTTTGTGATTTGCCAAGTAAGTCGCTTTGTCAGGCCTGTTGGGCTGCAAATCTGTCAAGACGAGGAGAGCTTCATTCGGCTGGCCGAGAAAATGGCCTATCAGTAATGAGAAATGGGCTGTACATTTTTAAAACACATCAAACTGGCAATTAGTTTCAAATTTCTTTTTTTCATTTCAAGATTTTAAATTGCAATGATTTTTATGCGTGGAAAATTTGTTGGATTTTATATTGATATATATTTATTTTTAAAATCAGTTTGAATGTGACTCAAAATTTCGGGATTAAAAACAGTTCGGACCGCACCGAAATATGCAAAATTCCGTACAATTTTTTAACCGTGGCCACAATATGGGCTGTAATGCTAACAAAAAGAATATGGGATCCAAAAAAAACCTTAAGAATTAGCAAATGGGCTGTAAATTATTAGAAATAATGGCAGATGAGTTGTATGCTGTTTTCCATAGATTTGAGGCTTTCCTAAAAAAAGGTTGAGGCACAAGCAGTGACTCTTGGATGTCCATCCAACGGCCGTCGTGCTTCTTCAATCTCTGCTCTTCCTGCTCCAGCCGCTCAAACAAGCACCGGTGGGACTGCCTGCTCCCTTGTCCCCGCGGTCAGCTGTGCTGCCGCGCAGGTCTCAACGCCCCACCGTACTCCCATCGTTGGCCTAGCCATCCCTCTACACACCCACACCTGCTGTTATTCTCCGGCGATGGCAGACGAACCAGTAAACCCTCGTACAGTCGTACTCCCCTCCGCGTGGGAAACAACTACCGAGTCTTCCCTGCCTTCGTGTCGTTCCCTTCCTAGGCCTCGCCGTCATCCACCACCCTGGTGCTCTCGGCGCGGCCTGGTCAACGTGGTCAACGACCGACATGCATCTGAAGTGGACTGTACGTGGAGAGGCTGACAGCTGGGTCCATGGCCGCACGCAAGGAAATGCCTCTGTATTTCGCGAAAAAACGTTACCACCTGAAATCTGGGACCCACCAGCTATATCTTCGCACGCAAGGAAGTGCCTCCTTATTACGCACAAAAAATGAATACTCCCCCTACTAGCTGGGACCCAGTATAGTGGCAGGCTGACTTGTGGGCCTACTAAGTTGACGGGGACGGAGGGCTTTGTCAACTTAGTCAATATGCACGATTCTAGCTCCAGTGACCATACGATGTCCATCCAACGACCGTAGTGCTTCTTCAACCTCTGGTCTTCTTGGTCCAGCCACCCAAACCAGCGCCGGTCGTGCCTCGTGCTCCTGCCACCCGTGGCCAGCTGCGATGCGGCGGAGGCCTCACCGCCCCTACTACTCCCACCGCTGGCCAGGCCATCCCTCTACTCACCCACGCCCCCTGTTATTCTGCGGTGACGACGGCCTCACACCGCAGCGAACCAGTGAACCCTCATACTCCTCTACGCGTGGGCATCCATTGCCGCGTCTTCCCTAGCTCCGCGTCATCCCCTTCCTACCCCTCGTCGTCGTCCATCGCCCTGGTGCTCTCGGCACGGCGTGGTCAACATGGTCAAGGAATGGCTTCCATCGGACGTGGACTGTATGTGGAGAGGCTGACAGCTGGGTCCACGGCTGCAGCAAGGAAGTGCCTCCTTATTACGTGCAAAATAATTATTCCTCCACCTGACAGCAGGGACCCACCGGACGGGCCACCGTATTTCGTGAAAAAACGTTTCCCCCTGACTGCTGGGACCCACCAGCTACATCTTCGCACGCAAGGAAGTGCGTCCGAAAAAAAAACGATTCGCCCCCCTGACTGCTGGAAGCCACCAGCTACATCTTCGCACGCAAGGAAGTGCCTGACAGTCGGGACCTACCTGGTCGAAGCATACGTAGCATTGTCATTCTGGTCGCGAACGTGTACGTACATACTGGTCGATGTAGAGGCACGCACGTAGCATATACACGTACGTACATCGTCCATTGTGCAAGAAAGAAAATACGGCCACGTACGTACATATGGGCGGGGTCTCGAACGCCTACTCATGCATACGTACGGCCAGGGCTCGTGTACGTGGCTGGGTCGGAATGGAGAACAGCATCGTCATCGTGTTCATGGGGAGCCAACCAGCTGCGTCAGAACGGAATGCGTCATCGTGTTCATTGGGAGGGCTTGGATGGAACAACCGATGGAAACGAGGCCTGGCATACCGCAGAACGGAGGAAACGGCATTGTGTTCGACCGGCCATGTTCGAAACGGGATCCTGTTCATCGGGAGGGGTCTGGCGTACCACAAAACGAAGAAACGGACCTCCTACGGTCGAAACGGGGGTCCTGTTGATCGGGAGGGGTGTGGCGTACCGCAAAACGGAGGAAACAGACTTGTGTTGGAGCGCTACGGTTGAAACTGGGGTCCTGTTCATTGGGAGGGGTGTGGCGTACCGCAAAACAGGACTCCACGGGAAACTGTTCATCTCCACCGCCGACCCCCTCCAGCCTCCACGGGCTACTGTTCATCCACCGTCGACCTCCTCCAGCCTCCACCTGCGACTGTTCATCCACGGGCTCCTGTTCATCCAGCCTCCACCGCGCGCTACTCCACCGGCTACTGTTCAACCAGCCCTCTCCACGGGCTACTGTTCATCCAGCCCTTCACTGTCTATTGTTCATCCAGCCCTCCACGGGGTGGTCCTGTTCATCCAGCCCTCCACGGGGTCCTGTTCATCCAGCCCCAACCGGCTCGATCGATCGGGGTCCTGTTCATCCAGAGGCAACACCACGGGGTCCTGTTCATTCACCCCCACCGGGAACTATTCATCCAAACCCCCCAGCAACGCTCACTGTTCATCCAGAGGCAGCATCGATCGGCTTCAGTTAGCAGCAGTAGCGAAGGAATCGCTCGATCGGGTTCAGTTAACAGCCATCGATCGATCGCTCGGGTTCAGTAACGTGTAGCCTGCAGTGCAATCGCTCGGGTTCAGTTAGAGCCCAACGCCTCGCTCGGTTCAGTTAGAGCCCAATGCCTCGCACCCACGCGCGTGCGTGTACGACAGAAACGCGCATCGCTCGGCCCCGACCACCCACCGTAACTGGGAACACCCCGAAATTTTCCTCGCCCTCGCTTCTACCACGATTTTTTCCATCATGGACGGCCCAAAGAATGTCATGTAGCTGCGTCTCCGGCCCGCCCAGGGCGAAAAGCCCATTTTCTGTCATGATTTTTTGTCATAGAAGTAGGAGCCCATCACATCTATGATGATACCGGGTTTTGTCACAATTATCGTCATAGAAGTGTCATAAGTATGACAGAAAAAATTTCATTCGGCCCAAAATGTCACGGATGTGTCTTTTTTTTGTAGTGCAAGTAGGCCTCGGTTTTGGTATTCTCCAAAAAAAAGAACTGGGCTAGCCATTTTCAGAAAGAAAAATAATATCAACTGCGCTCGTCATGTGCTTAAATAAAAGGGATAATTAGATTTATGCCCCTAGTTGTGTCCCACTCGTCTGTTTTACCCCTAATTCCAAAAAGTCACCGGTTCTGTCCAAGTCACTTTGCTCCTCTTATGCTTTTGCCCTTTGACCGTTTGACCGTCAGTTTGGAAACTTCATAACTAATTCATACTAAACCAGAAAAATGCAAATAAGATACCAAAATGTTCGGAAAAACATCACCTATATGTGAGTGTCATTTGCATTCATGAAAAAAATGTTGGAAAGTGCCCATCCGAGTTTTAGCTCTTTTGATACCGCCATGAATAGTAAAATCTAAAAAAATTTAGAAAAATTCAAAAAAAATATGGTGGCAAAGAACGACAAATGTTCTAAGTGCTTGCCAATTTTCATCAGGGAACGACATTCGTGGAAGTCGTGGCAAAAAAATAATCTATTTTGGAGTGTTAATTGTTTTTTGCCGCGGCACCCACAAATGTTATTCCCTGATGAAACTTGGCAGGCACTTAAAACATTTGTCATTCTTTGCCACCAATTTTTTTTGAATTTTTTGAACTTGTATAGATTTTACTATTCATGGTGGTAGCATAAGGGCTAAAACTCGGATGGGCACTTTCCAACACTTTTTTCATGAATGCAAATGACACTGACATATATGTGATGTTTTTCGAACATTTTGGTATCTTATTTGCATTTTTCTGACTTAGTATGAATTAGTTATGAAGTTTTCAAACTGACGGTCAAACGGTCAAAGGGCAAAAGCATAAGAGGAGCAAAGTGACTTGGACAGAACCGGTGACTTTTCGGAATTAGGGGTAAAACAGACGAGTGAGACACAACTAGGGGCAGAAATCTAATTATCCATAAATAAAAGCGTAAGCGTGGGCTAGATAGGCCACAGCCCCCGCACAACGCGCAGTTGAGCTCCGTCTCTGAAACTAAAAAACAACTGGGCAAGCTGCTGGGTCCCTGGTGTTATCCGCTCGTTGTGTAATTTTCTCGTTTATTGACTACATTGACAATGGCGTGGGACCTAATTGTCAAATAATTAGGAGGAAGTATTTTTTTGTCTTGTAATAACGAGGCACCTGCTTGCGTAATGCAATGACCCTGGTGGGTCCCTACTATCAGCCTCTCCACGTACAGTCATCTCTTGATTCCTCTTGGTTGTTGACCATGTTGACAATGCCAGACGGCGGCGGGCACAGCGAGCGAACCAAGGCGGAGAACGACGGTGAGGCCTCGGACGGGAACGAACAGCAGCTGTGGAAGATGCGGAAGTGTAGTGGTAGGTGGAGGGGAGTACGAGGGCAACAACATGCAACTCAAGCTTACAAACGGTACAAAAAGCCCAGGGATTAATTGTTCATCAAATTTTTAGACAAAACCCAGATTGAACATGGTAGTAACATCTAACCCAACCACTCTTTTTCGCAGTTACAAACAAATGGATCGGTCTGATCCATAAAATCAACATCCTGTGCAAAAAATTATTATTTCAGGATGACTACAACTTGTTGTAAATAGAAGCCGAGCACGTTTAGAAGCCCATTTGTCCACCTGAAACTTCTTTTTTTGCTGTTCAACGTGTCCGTCCGTGAGAAATCTCTTGCGGTAAAACTTAAGCCTCATGGACAATAGTAACCTCGCATTCAACAGGAAGAATGTGACAAAGCTTCTGTTTTCCTGGTTGGATGCATATCCTTCCATCGTTATTGTCCTCAAACGAATGTCATGAGAACTGAGAAAATCCTGGTGCTTATTACGCCACCGATTGGTTATACATTTTTGTCCATGTGGTTGCAGTACCTAAGTAGACATGAAGATTTCAAAACAGTTTAGGTCTGGAAAAAGAGTATGTCGAAAGAGCAACAGCTGAACGGTTAATTCTAGTACAATATATACGGTCTTTCAATGTGCATGAAATCATCACCTTTATATATAAATTCTCCAGATACCAAAAGCATCGCAGTAAGCCAATAATTATGTTCAGATCATAACTAAACATTCCGATATATAAGATCTTAAAATCCAGCAGCATTGATAGGCTATCCATGGTCGAACTCTTCATTGAGCATATAACATAATATTAGTACCCAAAGTGTACTCCAAGATGATATAAAACTTATGCGCACAAATGAAAAATGCAGCTTATGATTACAAGTGTGTAGATGATAATATACGGTACCTGAAAAAGTGAGGAGCCAAACACCAACTTGTTGTGATCATCAAACGGAGCACTAATTAGACCCAAGGTCTCCAGTTTGGGTGCAGAGACGACATTTATTTGTGAAGGTTTATAACAATCATCAAGGAGCAACCTTTGAAGTGAAGGGGCATCTTCGATGATGAGCTGCTGTCCTTCAAAACAAATTCTAATGCTTTTAAGGTGAGGCGACTTTATTTGGAGACAACTGATAGGGATTTCTATTCCCAAAACAATCAGCAAACGCTCTAGGGCAGGGCAAGTAGAGTGGATGATGCTTTGCATTGAGGCCTCCGACAGATAAACCACCACAAGTGAAAGTTTTTTTAGCAGTGGGAGTCGAAGCATTTGTACAGATCGCCTGGTAGATGGCACCGGGTGAAGGTGGCGGTGTGGAGAGAGGAGGAAAACCGCGATATGGACAACGATTTTGTGGGCACGAATTCTTGGTGTGTTTGTGGTATGAAACTTTGGTGGTAAGGGTAGAACTCAAACTGCTGGAGTTTTCCGAATTGACGGGATGTCAGCCAAGCGTCCACCGTGCCGGGTATGGACAGCAGGTAGCGTGTCGGGATGCAGAGGCGTTGAATGGGGCCCTGCTAGTGAGAGGAGATGATGGCTCTGAGGAGATCAAATTTAGGAAGGACAGATATCTGACAACAGTCCAGATTGACGGGCGCGGTGCACCATAGAGGGCGCTACCGAGTTGAGAGGACTTGTGTGCGGCACCAATCCTGGGTGGGGAGAAGCGAGATGATCTCCTCAAGGATGACGTCTGGGAGATCGCTGATGCGGTCCACCGGAGATTCTATCGGTTCCTCAGATCCGGGTGGGGGGGGCTCGCCGCTTCTCCCCGCGCTGCCGAGTGCGGGATCTACAACCGGCGTCGCCGCTGGCGGGAGCCTCATCTTCTTGGCGCTGGCGCTGGCGCCAGCCGACTCCATTTTCCTTGTGGGCGTCGCGCCGAGCTCACGGGTTTGAGCAGAGTAGCCAGAGACGAGCCTAGTGGCAGTGCGAGTGGGGAAGAAGGAGGGCTGGGGTTTTCTGTAGGAGTGGAAGAAGAGGAGCAGGCGTTTTTTGTACGAGTGAGGAAGAAGGTGAGCGGGGGTATTCTATACGAGTGAGGAAGATGGGTAGCGGGGGGAATTGGGGGGGGGGGGGACGGATGCGGGAGAGTCCAGCGAGCTGTAGTATAAGTGGAAGCGAGGAGGAAGGAGCGTTTTTCTGGGATCGCGTCCTCTTCAAGAAATATGGGCTTCTCCTCGCAAAAAAACAAAAACAAATGGGCTTTAAGATGGATAGGCTTTTGTATCGGCCCAGTCGGCTTCCCGTGTTTCATACTGGAGGGCCTTAACACTAGAGGCAGCCCATTAGAGACATTCTCCAACTCTCCAGCTTATTGCCCATTCGAAAGAAAATAAGAGACGCCTCCAGCTTAATTATGGCTCCTCATCGGTAACATTTTTCAATTTGAAAAAAAAGTTATAGCTCCTTTTCAGGATGGCTTGGCATCCACAAAATTAGAGGATGGTGTACTGCATGCAGACACTCACACTGGTCGTAGCGCGGCAGAATGAGGGGTCAAATAACATGCCCACAGTATACATAGATTAACAGGGATTGTGGGGGATTAAATCATGTACAAGCCAAATTCCCCTCCATTCCTCTCCAAACCCCTTGGGAGGAGGTTGAACCGAACATGGACTAAGACTAACCATAGTGGGAGTAACTTAGGTAGTAACATAGCGCACTCCAAGATAAATTTGCTTATGTGGCATGTAGTTAATGAGGAGAGAGATGTTTAGAGTAACATACTAATATGTTACAGTATAAGTTACTCCCACTATGACCAGCCTTAGGCCTCTCCCAGTGCTCCACCAAGTATAGGTGCTAAGCCTGGCACATAGGCATAAAATATGATGTTACAAGTTAATTAAGAAGAGAGAGGCTAGTTTGGCGACCCCGGGAAGAAACGGTGCTAAGCGCGTGTACCTAGGTGGAAAGACAGTTTTGAGTCTAAGCTAATTAAATGAAACAAGCTTAGGCGCTGTTTGATAGCAAAGTATTTTCTAAGTATTTTGAGAATACTACAGTTTTCGAGATTACCATAGTTTTATCTACAATGAGGTGTTTGGTTGCCCCTAACAACTGTTCTTTTAATATTGTAGTATTGGGCAAACTGCAGTTTTTTCTCTGCATAAAAAAACCCCAAACCTCTTTTTTTTAAACAGAGCTGCTGAGTGCTTAAACACAATGGCTAAACAGCAAAATTTACAACGTTATGCGGCAACAGCCAAACAGGTTCTATGTATTGTGAATACTGCAAAATACTCTGTTTTGCTAAAACTGTGGTATGTCACTCCTACAGGAAAAATTACTATAGTTTTTGATACTTTGGTTTATATAATACTTTGCTATCAAACATAGCCTTAGCAACAACAAACTAAGCACCTATGCATTGGAGACTTGAGTTGCTAAGCCATTTAATGCACTTAGCACCTCATCTAAGCACATTTGCATTGGAAGAGGTCTCCATACAGTATCATAATATGATACTCAACCATCTCTTTCTTCATTTAATTCTATGCCACCTCATCAAATTTTCCTACTACTAGTTGGCATGCATGATACTACTTATAATATTCCCATTACAACCAGCCTGGTAGAATTAAAATACCAAATCTAAATGGTCGCCGCCCGATCTCTTTGTCCTCCTCCAGCATCCGGCAGAAGAAGAACATGCAAGACACCGGCTGTATTCGTCGGCGTCGCCTCGGCGGTGGCCTTCATGGGATACAATCGGCAGCGGCCTCCCGTGTTCTACTTCTCCTCGATGATGGCGGCCGGCGGGGACGTGTTGCCCGTCACCTCGTCGACATCCACGTAGTCGCGTCGCCTCGTCGACATCCACAATGGCTTCTTTCTCTGCCTACATGTCGCGGGTACGCACGCGTCAATAGCGGATGGCGCAGTCGCAGACACTAGAGGCGCTCTACGATGCAGCGGAGTCGAGGGCAGCGATGATGCCCGTGCCGCCGTGCTCCCCGACAAGCCGGCATGGAGCAAGTCGGCACTCTTCCTCGAGCTGTATTGGAGAGGCCGGCTGCGGAATCACACGTTGGCTTAGTGCGGCAACTGCCTCCGATGGGCTAGGCGAGGTAGGTGGAGAAGCGAGTTGCCTCGCTCGTAACTGCCGGGCTCGGCGGGCCACCCAGACGGCTTTTATGCCGGAGAACTGCTCTTCCTGCTCGTCGGATGCCGCCGAAAGAGTGGACAAAATGGTGGAAGGAGGAGCTTGGCCGGCGTCCTGCTCCTGAACAGACATGTGTGGCCGGAGTTGGTTTCTCACATTCCACGCGGGTTTAAATGTAGGTTTTTGAATGCGGCAAGGAAGCGGGGTACATATGGGAATGCAGCGGGCGGCGCCCTGGGCCGGTGCGCCGCTTCAAATGGTGGACGCAGTGAGAGGTCGCGTCCGACCTGACCCCCTTGACCGTGGACCTTGACGGTGTCCGTCACCTTGTGTCCAGATCTGAGATGCCACGTGTACCAGTGATACGTCTCCAACGTATATATAATTTTTGATTGCTCCATGCTATATTATATTCTGTTTTGGACATTATTGGGCTTTATTATACACTTTTTTATTATTTTTGGGACTAACCTATTAACCGGAGGCCCAGCCCAGAATTGTTGTTTTTTGCCTATTTCAGAGTTTCGCAGAAAAAGAATATCAAACGGAGTCCAAATGGAATGAAACCTTCGGGAACGTGATTTTCGGAACGAACGTGATCCAGAGGACTTGGACCCTACATCAAGACTTCAACCAGGAAGCCACGAGGTAGGGGGGCGCGCCCTCCACCCTCGTGGGCCCCCTGTTGATCCACCGACGTACTCCTTCCTCCTATATATACCTACGTACCCCCAAACTACCAGATACGGAGCCAAAAACCTAATTCCACCGCCGCAACCTTCTGTACCCGTGAGATCCCATCTTGGGGCCTGTTCCGGAGCTCCGCCGGAGGGGGCATCGATCACGGAGGGCTTCTACATCAACACCATAGCCTCTCCGATGATGTGTGAGTAGTTTACCTCAGACCTTCGGGTCCATAGTTATTAGCTAGATGGCTTCTTCTCTCTTTTTGGATCTCAATACAATGTTCTCCCCCTCTCCCGTGGAGATCTATTCGATGTAATCTTCTTTTGCGGTGTGTTTGTTGAGATTGATGAATTGTGGGTTTATGATCAAGTTTGTCTATGAACAATATTTGAATCTTCTGAATTCTTTTATGTAAGATTGGTTATCTTTGCAAGTCTCTTCGAATTATCAGTTTGGTTTGGCCTACTAGATTGATCTTTCTTGCAATGGGAGAAGTGCTTAGCTTTGGGTTCAATCTTGCGGTGTCCTTTCCCAGTGACAGTATGGGCAGCAAGGCACGTATTGTATTGTTGCCATCGAGGATAACAAGATGGGGTTTATATCATATTGCATGAGTGTATCTCTCTACATCATGTCATCTACCTAATGCGTTACTCTGTTCTTATGAACTTAATACTCTAGATGCATGCTGGATAGCGGTCGATGTGTGGAGTAATAGTAGTAGATGCAGGCAGGAGTCAGTCTACTTGTCACAGATGTGATGCCTATATACATGATCATGCCTAGATATTCTCATAATTATGCACTTTTCTATCAATTGCTCGACAATAATTTTTTCACCCACCGTAATACTTATGCTATCTTGAGAGAAGCCACTAGTGAAACCTATGGCCCCCGGGTCTATTTTCCATCATATTAATCTCCCGTCAACTAGCCATTTCTGGTGCTGTTTATTTTGCAATCTTTACTTTCAATCTTTATTATAAAAATACCAAAAATATTATCTTATCATCTTTATCGGATCTCACTTTTGCAAGTGGCTGTGAAGGGATTGACAACCCCTTTATCGCGTTGGTTGCAAGGTTCTTATTTGTTTGTGTAGGTACAAGGGACTTGCATGTGGCCTCCTATTTGATTGATACCTTGGTTATCAAAAACTGAGGGAAATACTTACGCTACTTTGCTGCATCACCCTTTCCTCTTCAAGGGAAAACCAACGCAGTGCTCAAGAGGTAGCAAGAAGGATTTCTGGCGCCGTTGCCGGGGAGTCTACGCAAAAGTCAACATACCAAGTACCCATCACAAACCCTTATCTCCCGCATTACATTATTTGCCATTTGCCTCTCGTTTTCCTCTACCCCACTTCACCCTTGCCGTTTTATTCGCCTCCCTCTTTCCTTTTCCCTTTTGCTCTTTCCGCCGTTATGTCTGAAATTGGGGAAATTATTGTCGATAAGGACAATAATAATATCACGGGAAATTCTGATGCTCCTGCTAAAGAATCCCTTACCTTACATACAAAACAATTCCGAATTGGTAGTGGTAACATTATTGGAAAAGGAGTTTCCAAGATTTCTTTACTTGTGCCGGTGCTTTGCCTTCTATGGGCAGTTCTATTCTTCATAGAACTAGTAGTCTTGTGTATGCTATTGCCATGCTTGTAGTTGAACTTGAAAGACAATTTATGCATATGCATCCTTGCATACAGAGGATTTTCCTAGAATTTTCCAACATTGAACACTCTTCTGTTAAGTGTGCCGCTACTATCTTTTTGGCTCATGAGTTCAGATTTATTATAAAAGAGGCCAAATAAATCTTTGCGCATTATAGGGCGGACACTGGACGTCCTCCCATAGAAACTATCTTATTTGATCAACAAGAAATAATGCGTTTTCAATCTCTAGATTATGTTGCTTTTAATGAAAACCTTAGAAAAAAGGATCCTACCAATATTCTAATTGATAGAATTTCTGAACTTAATGATGATTTTGCTATTCAAAATAATGAGCTAGGATATTCTCTCGAATATAGGCTCACCAAGTTCTGTCAAAAGAATGCTTATAATGATGAGTTGGTTGTGCAATATGAAGGGCCGAAGGAGGAACCTATACCTCCTAAAGTTGATCTTGGGGATTTTTGTCCCATTAAATTTAGCCCTTTTGATTACTTTTGCTTGCCACAAAGAAAACTTGCTGCCGAACATAGAGAGTATGAAATGAGTTTAATGATCTATCTTATTATTATGGCAATACCTAGATCTATCCTTGCTATTATGCCTAGCTAGGGGCGTTAAACGATAGTGCTTGTTGGGAGGCAACCCAATTTTATTTTTAGTTTTTTGCTTTTTGTTTCTGTTTAGGAATAAATCTTTGTTCTAGCCTCTGGTTAGATGTATTTTGATGTTTTAATTAGTGTTTGTGCCAAGTTAAACCTATAGGATCTTCTTGGATGATAGTTATTTGATCTTGCTGTAAATTCCAGAAACTTTCTGTTCATGAAAACAATTGTTAAAAATCACCAGAACGTGATAAAATATTTATTCCAATTGCTCCTGATCAATAAACAAATTGTCTAGGTCTTCCTATTTTGGCTGAATTTTTGGAGTTCCAGAAGTTTGCGTTAGTTACAGATTACTACAGACTGTTCTGTTTTTGACAGATTCTGTTTTTCGTGTGTTGTTTGCTTATTTTGATGAATCTATGGCTAGTAAAATAGTTTATAAACCATAAAGAAGTTGGAATACAGTAGGTTTAACACCAATATAAATAAAGAATGAGTTCATTACAGTACCTTGAAGTGGTGTTTTGTTTTCTTTTGCTAACGGAGCTCACGAGAATTTCTGCTAAGTTTTGTGCTGTGAAGTTTTCAAGTTTTGGGTAAAAGATTTGATGGATTATGGAACAAGGAGTGGCAAGAGCCTAAGCTTGGGGATTCCCATGGCACCCCCAATATAATCTAAGGACACCTAAAAGCCAAAGCATGGGGATGCCCCGGAAGGCGTCCCCTCTTTCGTCTACTTCCATCGGTAACTTTACTTGGAGCTATATTTTTATTCACCACATGATATGTTTTTTGCTTGGAGCGTCTTGTATGATTTGATTCTTTATTTTTTAGTTTACCATAATCATCTTTGATGTACACACCTTTTTGAGAGAGACACACATGATTCGGAAATTATTAGAATACTCTATGTGCTTCACTTATATCTTTTGAGTTATATAGTTTTGCTCTAGTACTTCGCTTATATCTTTTAGGGCACGGTCGTGGATTTGTTTTATAGAAACTATTATTCCGTCATGCTTCACTTAGATTATTTTGAGAGTCTTAATCAGCATGGTAATTTGCTTAAATAATCCTAATATGCTAGGTATTCAAGACTAGTAAAAACTTTTTATGAGTGTGTTGAATACTAAGAGAAGTTTGATGCTTGATGATTGTTTTGAGACATGGATGTAGTGATATCAAAGTTGTGCTAGTTGAGTAGTTTTGAATTTGAGAAATACTTGTGTTGAAGTTTCCAAGTCCCGTAGCATGCACGTATGGTAAACGTTATGTAACAAATTTGAAACATGAGGTGTTCTTTGATTGTCCTCCTTATGAGTGGCGGTCGGGGACGAGCGATGGTCTTTTCCTAACAATCTATCCCCCTAGGAGCATGCACGTAGTGCTTGGTTTTTGATGACTTGTAGATTTTTGCAATAAGTATGTGAGTTCTTTATGACTAATGTTGAGTCCATGGATTATACGCACTCTCACCTTTCCATCATTGCTAGCCTCTTCGGTACCGTCATTGCCCTTTCTCACATTGAGAGTTGGTGCAAACTTCGCCGGTGCATCCAAACCCCGTGATATGATACGCTCTTTCACACATAAACCTCCTTATATCTTCCACAAAACAGCCACCATACCTACCTATTATGGCATTTCCATAGCCATTCCGAGATATATTGCCATGCAACTTTCCACCGTTCCGTTTATCATGACACATTCATCATTGTCATGTTGCTTTGCATAATCATGTAGTTGACATAGTATTTGTGGCAAAGCCACCGTTCATAATTTTTCATACATGTCACTCTTGGTTCATTGCATATCCCGGTACACCGCCGGAGGCATTTATATAGAGTCATACTTTGTTCTAGTATTGAGTTGTAAATAAATGAAAGTGTGATGATCATCATTTTCTAGAGCATTGTCCCAAGTGAGGAATAAAAAAGAGAGAAAGGCCATAAAAAAAGGAAGGCCCAAAAAATGAGAGAAAAAGAGAGAAGGGACAATGTTACTATCCTTTTACCACACTTGTGCTTCAAAGTAGCACCATGATCTTCATGATAGAGAGTCTCTTGTTTTATCACTTTCATATACTAGTGGGAATTTTTCATTATAGAACTTGTCTTGTATATTCCAACAATGGGCTTCCTCAAATGCCCTAGGTCTTCGTGAGCAAGCAAGTTGGATGCACGCCCACTTAGTTTCTTTTGTTGAGCTTTCATCTATTTATAGCTCTAGTGCATCCGTTGCATGGCAATCCCTACTCCTTGCATTAACATCAATCAATGGGCATCTCCATAGCTCATTGATTAGCCTCATTGATGTGAGACTTTCTCCTTTTTTGTCTTCTCCACATAACCCCCATCATTATATTCTATTCCACCCATAGTGCTATATCCATGGCTCACGCTCATGTATTGCGTGAAAGTTGAAAAAGTTTGAGATTACTAAAGTATGAAACAATTGCTTGGCTTGTCATCGGGGTTGTGCATGATGAGAGCATTCTTGTGTGACGAAAATGGAGCATGACTAAACTATATGATTTTGTAGGGATGAACTTTCTTTGGCCATGTTATTTTGAGAGGACATAATTGCTTAGTTAGTATGCTTGAAGTATTATTATTTTTATGTCAATATTGAACTTTTATCTTGAATCTTTCGGATCTGAATATTCATACCACAATTAAGAAGAATTACATTGAAATTATGCCAAGTAGAATTCCGCATCAAAAATTCTGTTTTTATCATTTACCTACTCGAGGACGAGCAGGTATTAAGCTTGGGATGCTTGATACATCTCCAACGTATCTATAATTTTTGATTGCTCCATGCTATATTATATTTTGTTTTGGACATTATTAGGCTTTATTATACACTTCTATATTATTTTTGGGACTAACCTATTAACCGGAGGCCCAGCCCAGAATTGCTATTTTTTGCCTATTTCAGAGTTTCGCAGAAAAAGAATATCAAACGGAGTCCAAACGGAATGAAACCTTCGGGAACGTGATTTTCGGAACAAACGTGATCCAGATGACTTGGACCCTACGTCAAGACTTCAACCAGGAAGCCACGAGGTAGGGGGGCGTGCCTACCCCCCTGGGCGCGCCCTCCACCCTCGTGGGCCCCCTATTGCTCCACCGATGTACTCCTTCCTCCTATATATACCTACGTACCCCCAAACTACCAGATACGGAGCCAAAAACCTAATTCCACCGCCGCAACCTTCTGTACCCGTGAGATCCCATCTTGGGGCCTGTTTCGGAGCTCCGCCGGATGGGGCATCGATCACGGAGGGCTTCTACATCAACACCATAGCCTCTCCGATGATGTGTGAGTAGTTTACCTCAGACCTTCGGGTCCATAGTTATTAGCTAGATGGCTTCTTCTCTCTTTTTGGATCTCAATACAATGTTCTCCCCCTCTCTCGTGGAGTTCTATTCGATGTAATCTTCTTTTGTGGTGTGTTTGTTGAGACCGATGAATTGTGGGTTTATAATCAAGTTTATCTATGAACAATATTAGAATCTTCTGAATTCTTTTATGTATGATTGGTTATCTTTGCAAGTCTCTTCGAAATATCAGTTTGGTTTGGCCTACTAGATTGATCTTTCTTGCAATGGGAGAAGTGCTTAGCTTTGGGTTCAATCTTGCGGTGTCCTTTCCCAGTGACAGTAGGGGCAGCAAGGCACGTATTGTATTGTTGCCATCGAGGATAACAAGATGGGGTTTATATCATATTGCATGAGTTTATCCCTCTACATCATGTCATCTTGCTTAAAGCATTACTCTGTTCCTATGAACTTAATACTCTAGATGCATGCTGGATAGCGGTCGATGTGTGGAGTAATAGTAGTAGATGTAGGCAGGAGTCGGTCTACTTGTCTCGGACGTGATGCCTATATACATGATCATACCTAGATATTCTCATAACTATGCTCAATTCTGTCAATTGCTCAACAGTAATTTGTTCACCCACCGTAAATACTTATGCTCATGAGAGAAGCCACTAGTGAAACCTATGGCCCCCGGGTCTATTTTCCATCATATTAAGCTCCCGACAACAAGCTATTTCTTTTGCCGTTTTTATTTTACTTTCTTTACTTTGCATCTTTATCATAAAAATACCAAAAATATTACCTTATCATATCTATCAGATCTCACTCTCGTAAGTGACCGTGTAGGGATTGACAACCCCTTAGCGCGTTGGTTGCGAGGATTTATTTGTTTGTGTAGGTGCGAGGGACTCGTGCGTGGCCTCCTACTGGATTGATACCTTAGTTCTCAAAAACTGAGGGAAATACTTACGCTACTTTGCTGCATCACCCTTTCCTCTTCAAGGGAAAACCAACGCAGTGCTCAAGAGGTACCAACCAGATGAATGACTCCAACTTTGACCACCGTGATGGTAGAGGTGCGAGCCGAGGAATACTGTTGGAGACACCCCCCTTAGACTAGCCATAATGGGTAGTAACATAGACTAGTAACATGCTCATGTTACTACCTCTATACTGGGGACATGCAACACTTCATTTATTAGGCTATAGACATATCTTGCCTTGATATTTGTGATGTTACTCATACTACTAGTAACTAGCTATGTTACTACTTTCCTCTCTTTCTTCATTTATTGTTTTCCACACCATCTACTTTATCTAGATATGTGTGATGTTACTACCTATGTTACTCCCACTGTGGGTAGTCTCATAATTTTTCTCGTCATCATCTGAGTCCTAGAAGATCTCACGCACATCATCATTAGGCATGCAGCTGCCTTCATAGACAACGTGCGCAAAAGGAGTAGAGGTGACTGGGGACGCACCACGTCGTGGGCACTCCGTACGTTCTCGTGTGCATGCAGCGTGCGTGCTTTTCCATCGGTGCTAGCTCTAAGGCCGAGGTTGCGGTCGTCTTCGTCTCCGGCTAGTCGTTGAGCAACGACGACAAAGAGGTGCTGCAAGAGATGCGTAGGCGCCGTTGTGTGCGAGCTTCACCGTAGCACGACAAACCGGATGTCGCAGCAGATGGCGCACGCCTCCATGCAGCTGAGTGAGTGCGCATGCATGTGTCATTCGCGTGCATTCTTCGGTCGAGTGTGTGCGCATGCATGTGTTGTGTACGTGCATTGTGTGATCCATGCTGTGCGTGTATGTGCATGAGTTGGATCGGCATGAGTTAGTGCGTTGGCGTGTGTACATCCGTGGCTGCATGCGTCCTGTACATGTGTGGCTTCTTGCGTGGTTATCAATATAAACTATAAAATATCTCCAACTTAGCATCTGTATCATCTCTAGTGGTTAGCGAAGAGTTCATGTTCTTTTATTTGTTTATAGGTGGGCAGGCGGCAAAAAATAGGGGAAAACGCGCAAAGTTCCTTGCATACGCTCCACCGCGAGGTTCCTTGCTCCTTCTCGGTTGTCGGGAATCTATGTTCTTCCACTCTTTTATTTTTATGTGAGCTTTGTTCATCCTTTTTCCAACACGCGAGACATCTAGCATCAAGGTGCACATGTCATGCAATAAAATGGAGATAATCAGATAAGTAGTGCGTAAGTGAGTCGTGCACTTCGATGGCACCTACTACGCAATATTTTTTCTCCTCGATGGCACATGAATAGTGCACGTACTCAACGATGGAGCACGGGATGGTAGCCATGACATGGTCAGCCCTTTTTTGGAGAGAGTGCGTACTAAATAACTTTGATGTGTCCCATCAACTCGTAGAACGACGAGAAGCTTGCTTACTACGCCTTCGCCCTCGCCAATGCGTGCGCTGTGGCTCGCAGCACGAGGAGAAACTTTTTCTTACAAGCGGTGGACGTGCAGTAGTTCATTTGGTGTCAGATTGCCAGAAGTACTACTGTAGTACCATCATTATTGTTCGACTTCCGGAAGAGGCGAAGAGCCAAGCACAAGGTCACCTACTAACCTTAGGCTAGCCATAGTGGGAGTAACATAAGTAGGAGTACCTCCTTTTTTTTATTCTAGAAACAACCACACGCGAATATTGGACGGTAGCAGCACATCAACTGAATCAAAAATCGAAACCAACCAATGAACTACTACTACTGGTGAGCGTTTGCTAGTATCATGTACTCCGTCTGTCCATGTATATAGGGCTTAATGCGTTTTCCGAGACTAACTTTAGCCCTGTTTGGATCCATGGGTTAGAGTTAGTTTTGAGCTAGTTGGGGCTCAAATAGCCCTAAAGTATCCAAACATGAGGGTTAAATTGGAGCAAGTTGCCCCAAACCCACCAAAAAAACTATCCCACCCAAGAGTTGCTAACATGTGATGAGTTAACCGACCTCATTAGACGGCAAAACGCCAGCCCGCCGCACTTTGAGAGACACGAGGAGCGAGAAGAAATACGGGCTGGTGGATTACTAGAGCTAGGTGTCGCACGGAGGCAAAGAAATATGGTGATAGCATAGGTTAGCCATGTTGTATGATGGAACTACACTGGGGTGCCGTGTTTCGTACTCTTCCGGTCTACTGTGGAGATGATTGGTTGATTTTATATCGCTGAATAATATAAAATATTATGAGTGCAGACGCTCCACCACGAGGTTCCTTGCTCCTTCTCGGTCGTCGGGAATCTATGTTCTTCCACTCTCTTTTTTTGACGTGAGCTTTGTTCATCCTTTTGCCAACACGCGGGACATCTAGCATCAAGGTGCACGTGTCATGCAAGAAAATGGAGATAAGCAGTGCGTAAGTGAGTCGTGCGCTATGATGGCACCTAGTGCTACACAATATTTTTCCTCCGCGATGGCACGTGAATATTCCACGTACTCAATGACCGAGCACGGGATGGTAGCCATGGACATGGTTGACCCTTTTTGGAGAGAGTACTAAATACGTATTAACTTTGATGTGTCCCGTCAACTCGTAGAACGACGAGAAGCACACACTGAATGACGGAGCACGGGATGGTAGCCATGGACATGGTCAACCCTTTTTGGAGATTAATGCACTACTTCTGATGTGTCCGGGCCCCATGCTCATGTATGTGAACGTCGTACTAGTCAATTATTTTGCCAGAGTCAGCTATCACACCCTTTCGATGCCACGTCAATGGTACCCACTAGAAACAAGTTAGACTTGTTCGGTTCAACCATCTCCCTAGGTGTTTGGAGAGGAATTGGCCAGCGCGAGGTGGTTCTATAGGTGGACAGGCGGCTTAAAACAAGGGAAAACGCGCGAACCAGCTAAGACGAGGGAGGGAAACTTCTACATTCGCAGAGGGCGTGGCATTGGCTATTGGGCGGCAACATGCGGTCATCCGGGTACGCCATAAAGGATACGAAGAGGCATCCTATATCAGCAAGGACCAACTTCCCTACTGATAGCTCATCTAACAGTACTCCCAAGTTAACTGTGCTGAGGCTGGTGTAGTCATGAGATGGGTGATCGGATGGGAAAGTGGACTCGATGTTAACTACAGGGATGGGTTACTGCAAAGTTATTATAAACCTTTGCGAGTGACCCATCTGTTCTAAGTTAATATCGAAGGTCTTTGTTTTGTATTTTTGACATTTTTGTTTTTTGAGCCACATGTTAGATCGCATGTTTTTTTGAACATACGCATCCCAAGATATATATGCTTATGTGGCATGGAGTTAATGAGGAGAGAGGTGTTGTAGTAACATAAATGATACATGTAACATAACACCACACCAATGCAAAATGAGTCTAACAACATAATTAAGATGAAGGCTTGCATGACACTACATTTATGCTACTACCCACCTATGATGATAACCATGCATTATGTTACTAGTTTAAATTACTGCCCCTATGACTAGCTTAGCATGGTTAATTAATATAGCCAACTGATGGCTACAAGGACACCACCATTCATCTACAAGCCATCATCTGATTGCACTCATTGCAATAGTGTGGGCTATAAGGTTGGTTGTTAGTACATTAGTACTTTTTTCCGTCTTCTCTCTATCTCTTTCTTCACATTCATTGCATTTACCTAGGAATGCATATATAGCTAGGATCTTGCATTAGAGCCCGCTCCCCTTAATTTTTCACATCTCTCTCTCTCCCGCAAGTATAATAGTGGGCTTATAGCCCGCTTACATGGCATTATTGCCTATGTGGAGGAGAGAGTGATGAGACTACCCACAGTGGGAGTAACATAGGTAGTAACATCACACATATCTAGATAAAATAGATGATGTGGCGAGTAATAAATGAAGAAAAAGAGAAAAGTGGTAACATAGCTATAGTTACTAGTACTATGAGTAACATCACATATATCAAGGCAAGGTGAGTCTATAGCTTAATAAATGAAGTGTTGCATGTTACCACACATATGTTACTTCCCACTGTAGAGGTAGTAACATAGACTAGTAACATATGCATGTTACTAGTCTATGTTATTCACTACTGCAGGATGCTGCTAATGCGACACTACGATCAGAGACCCTTCAAGAAACTGTGTGCGATGCAATAATCGCAAACGGTGCTGTATGAAAACCGCCAGAAATGATGCAAAACGTTTGCGATGAATGATACATCAAACACGGTTCAAATTATAGTTGCGTGTGCGATGAGGGGCATACGGTTGATTTGTACGAACTGTTTGCAATGAGACAGAACAACAGAAACGGGCAGCCAGATCAAGGTGTGTGCGATATACGGCATACAGTTCACTCCGATGAACCGTTTGCGATGAGTGAGGTGAACACAAACGATTCGACGTAACAAGATGTGTGTGATACCCGGCAAACAGGTCGGTAATCAGAATTGTGTGCGATCATTATAGACAGCCCATACGGTCTTTTTTTGTGAATTGTGTGCTCGTCAGGGCACACAGTTCAACAAACCAACCTGTTGGCGATAATGTAGAAGATCTCTGTCGAATACATATTACTAACCGTCTGCGATGAGATTGACAGGATAAACAGAGATATATACAGTCTGCTTAATTTAGTCCTTCTTCTTCTTGTTGTTCTTGTTGGATGGCCCCGCGACATCGTCTTGGCGAGGACGCTTCTTGCCGCTGACCGTTGGCTTTTCATCGCCGCCGCCGTCATCGTTGTTGCTGTCGTCGTCCTCCTCCTCGTTCGACCATTCCTCCTCATCATCATCGTCGTCCTCTTCTTCGTCCTCCGACGGCTCCTCGTCCGTCTGGTTGTCGTCTGACGACTCCGGAGGCGGCGTCCCTTCCATGAACCGGATATAATCGAGGTCTGGGCTCGACGCCGGACTCATGGAAGACGAGCGGGATGATTCCGATGTTGACCTATCATCGGGCGCCAGACTGCTGGCCGAACTGTTGTCCTTGCTATCGCTCGACATGGCTGCAGAGTGTGTGCCAGTGTGTAGCGCGGCCTGCGGGGACGATGAAGATGGTGGACACTTAAGCGGGGTATGCAGAGAAGAGGAACTGCCAATTGAAGTGGGGGTTGACGTATTATTTAACCGTTGATATAATCAACCGCAATTATTTGTACCCAGTTGCTCCAAATTCCCGGGGTTGCGCAGGACTCCTATTGGCTATTTGGCTGGTTTCCTTTTTCAGGACAAAAACAAGGAACGAGTTTTGGGATTATGCACCGGTACCGGTACGAACGGAGTAGGACAGTTGGCAAGCAATACATTGAGCTCTTCTTATTGATAAAGCCAGTAATAATCAAACTAGAAAGGAAAAGAAAAAAGACAAAGAAAAATATCTGCACGAATCTTCGCGTAACATCAATGGCATATAGGACCTAGATGTGCATTACTTAGAGCACATCTAGATGTGCTTTAGCAATACTGTCAAACAAAACCCCTAATCATCATTGCAAACAGCGCATAGAACATGGCTAATGCGACAACCACAACTACACATGCTAGTTCCTTCTTGTCTCTTGCTTTCATCTGTTGCCTGTGATTGATTCTTTCTTGCTTCATCGTACTGATTGTACATTCCAGATCAGCCAGTTTCTTCTTCAGCTTTACGTTATCTTCTGCGAGCTTGGTGATAACACTCCGAGCCCTGCCATGCCATTCTTCATCCAGCCAGTTAACAAAGGCACAAGCCTCATATCCCTGCCAATGTTAAATAGTATTCTGGATGAGCGGTGGCATTAACTGAAGTAAAATGATGAACTTAATTAGCACTAACCTCTAAGGGGCAACTGAGAAACCGCCTGCCAATGTCGAATCCCTCCGTGCATACACGTCGAGCGGGAGTGTGCCCGTGCACACAACTCAGCTTTTGGTACTTCTCGGTGGCGCAAAACTCGGAGTCGAACTCGTGTTGCGGGAGTCTGGAGTCAAGCTCCGGATCCGGCGGCAGATCGCTTTCCTGGGGGGGGGGTCATTCAGGACAGATTCAGCAAGGAGCCATACTTTGGACATGCTAAAAAAGATCGGGATAGATTGGAACCTGACAGGACGATTCGGATCCGTAGTACACCTGCCTTCTGATGACCTTAGGCAAGTGCTCGGCGGCGACCGCCGTCGTGGCGGCGATACGAGCAGGAGCAGCCGCACCGAAACCATCAGCACCACTCGTCCGCATTCCCCCAATGTCAGCGCCACGCGAGGGAATTTGGAGGCTATGTAGGGATTTGGGGGAAATGGGGAAACTGTGGAGATAAGCTAACGGTCGGGAACTACTAATGGCACTATATATATGTTGTATACGGCACACTGTTTGTACATGTCGTTTGTGTTAGGTATTACAACGTCACACACGATTTCTGCACCAAACCGTGTGATAAGACAACGTAGGTTAGACACGGTTGCCGTTACATAACCGTATGTGATGTACTACCCTGTCCATATAATTGAGTTACGGTGAGATACCGTGTAAACAGCCGCTCCGCGGATATCCGTAAAAAAACAGCCGCTCTGCATATAGAGATGGCGGCGGCGGCCTAGGCAGCGGCTACCGGAGAAGAGGTCAATCCTCGGTCGGTGGCGGCGTCATAGGAGGTCAATCCTCGGTCTGCGACGGGAGATAGGAGGAGCTCAACCATCGATGTCGGTGGCGGCGTGATTCGAGCACATCCATCGCGGTCGATGGGGGATAGTGGAGGTCGAAGTACAGGCGGTAGCCGCACTAAGCTTTGCTCCTCGACCCTGCTGTCTCGGCGTGCCGCCGCATCACGCTTGTCTGTCTGCTGGGTGGAGGTCGCCGTGTGGCTAATTAATTAAGGTATTCTTTTCATGAGTGGCTTAATTAAGGTATTCAATTCCTAAGTGTAGTGTTGTACTAGTACTCTGCGTGTAAACTGATTGGCCATTAATTTTTGTCATTGCACGTCTGGATAACAACATGGAGCGCCCTCAGTAATTATTAAAATAAAACCTTGTGATTTATGCATGCATCTCTGGGCAGCAGTTAATCCGTGTATTAATGTTGTTGTTTTGTTTTTAATTACCATTCGTCTGCTGCAGATGGAAGGGTCCCGATGGATGAAGAATCAGAAAACCATAGATTTTATTAGTGGCGTGACAGAGTTCATGAATTTGGCTAAAAGTACAAAGAGGAGAATTGGTGATGCGGATTACATCCTGTGTCCATGTACTGATTGTGCCAATACAGAGTCACATGAAGTTGCAGATGTCCAGATGCACTTAGTCTCTAGGGGATTCATGGATGGATATACACGTTGGACCAGACACGGTGAAGAGGAGGTCATGGATGAAGATACCCAGGGCAGCGAGATGCCAAACCCCGATCAGTGTCACATGGATGTTGAATCTAACATCGGGGCAGAGGCGTCAAGCTACCAATGGAACACAGGAAAGCCGAAACGCCCACTGGAAAACCAAGACGTCCATGCAGATGACGACGATCTTGATATGCCAGATTTTGCTGCTATGATTGCAGATTTCGAGGGCCCAGAAAAGGATATGATTGGGTACAAGGATCTGCCAACCATTGATGCGGACTCCAAGAAAGAATTGTATCCAGGTTGCAAAAAGAAATATTCCAGGTTGAGTGCCACCCTGGCGCTTCTCAGATTTAAAGCAGCAAACAGTGTATCAAACAAGGGCTTCACAGAGATGTTAGGTCTTTTGAAAGAAATTCTTCCGGAAGATAATGTGCTCCCCAGAAGCACGAATGAAGCGAAGAAAATTGTTTGCCCATTGGAACTTGAAGTACAGAAGATACACGCTTGTGTGAATGATTGTATATTGTACCGTGGTGAGTACAAAGATTTTCGTGCATGTCCCACATGCAAGCATGCACGATACAAGCGCAGGAGAGCAAAGGACAAGTACAAATTGGATGACGAGATCAAGACAGGAATCCCGTTCAAGGTTGTTTGGTACTTGCCTTTAATTCCAAGGTTGAGGCGTTTGTTTGCAAACCCTAGAGAGGCAAAGAGGTTGCGGTGGCATCATGATGAGCGAATTGCGGATAGGTTTATGAGGCACCCGAAAGATGGGGCTCAGTGGGAATTAATCGACAAAAAGTTTGAAAATTTTGCCAAGGATCCTAGAAGTATAAGGCTCGGGGAGTGTACTGACGGGATGAATCCTTTTGGCGATATGAGCACCAATCACAGCACATGGCCGGTGCTTCTGTGCATATATAACCTAGCTCCTTGGTTGTGTATGAAGAAAAAATACATTATGATGTCAATGATTATCCAAGGCCCGAAGCAACCTGGAAATGACATCGACATTTACTTTCAGCTACTGGTAGAAGAACTGCTGACAGTGTGGATAGATGCGCCTGCTGTAAAATGTTATGATGCTTACAGAAAGGAGATTTTCGATCTACATGCGATGCTGGTGCACACCATTCAAGATATGCCGGCATTAGGCAACACATCGGGGCAGAAAACAAGGGGAGATGTAGGGTGTGTCACATGCATGGATAGGACAGCTAGCAGAAGACTTCCCAACTCGCACAAAACAGTGTATTTGCGTCATCGTAGGTTCTTACGGAAAAATCACCCATACCGAAAGATGAAAGCTGAATTTGATGGTACGGCAGAGGCAGCTGAGGCCCAAGACCCTATGAAGGGGAGGTGGTCCACAACATGGCTAAAAAAATTAATGTTGTGCTTGGCAAGAACCACCCTTTGACGGTGAAACTAACACCCAAGGATCAAGTGTTTAAGAAGAAATCGGTGTTCTGGAAATTACCTTACTGGGAGATTCTACGTGTACGTCACTGCATCGATGTCATGCACGTAGAGAAGAACGTATGTGAAAGCATCCTTGGTACTCTGCTCAAGATTAAAGGTAAAAGAAAGGATGGTGACGGTTCACGGCTCGATATGCTTGCTGATCAATCACAACGCAAGAGTGAAGCAGAAGATGATGACAAATTCATCAAAGCTCGCCAGAGTTACAATTTCAGTACAAAAGAAGCAACACAGTTCTTCACCTATTTGTTGTCAGTTAAGACACCCTCTTCCTACTGCGCAAACATCAGAAGTCTCGTGGATGTGAGCTCAGGTAAAATGAAGTTGGGACACATGAAGTCACATGATTGCCACGTAATGTTGACACAAATCCTCCCGGTGGCCATCAGGAATCTGATGGACAAAGATATAAGAAACACACTCATTGACCTCTGTGATTTCTTCAACCAACTATGGCAGAAAGTTGTAGATCCTGAAGAGTTGGATCATATGCAAGATGATATTGCAAGAATATTGTCCAACCTAGAGATGTTTTTCCCACCGTCATTCTTTGATGTCATGGTCCATCTCACTGTGCACCTTGTCGACGAGATAAAGTATTGTGGTCCTGTGTTTCTTCGCAACATGTATCCCTTCGAGCGGTTCATGGGAATACTGAAGCGCTTTTGTCGGAACCGAAACCATCCAGAGGCAAGCATCCTACAAGGTTATACCGCGGAGGAGGTGGTTGAGTTTTGCACCGAATACATGAAACAAAGACCTATAGGTTTGCCCCTCTCTCGCCACGAGGGAAGGCTGAAAGGTAAGCCGGTCCTTGCTGGCACGCAAATGGCTGCACCCGGAGAATTGGCAGAGAAAGCCCATTTGACGGTACTGCTTAACAGCCCAGTTCTCATCGCTTATGCCGAAGAACACTTGGCGGAGATACGCCAAAGCTTCTTACCAATGGTGCCTTCATCAGAAGTGGAGATGAAGGAGCACACTAAGAAGTACGCCGAATGGCTGAAGAATCGTTTGGCACAAGGATCCATCGATGACATTGCTACGTGGTTGGCACAAAAGCCATCACCTACGGTGTTGACGTACCAAGCATATGACATAAATGGATACACGTTCTACACTGAGGAACGTGATAAGAAGACCTCGTATCAGAACAGCTCTGTTCGAATAGAATGCATGACTGTAAATGAAGCTGATAAAAGGGTATACTATGGAACCATCAAAGAGATTTGGGAGCTTGACTATGTGAAAGTTAAGGTGGCATTATTCAGGTGCGCATGGATCCCTCTTGGTCAGGTAAGGATTGATGAGTACAGGAAGGCCTATGTTAACAGGACAACGATGGCATATCACGCGGACCCATTCATTCTTGCCAGCGATGCTACCCAGATTTTCTTTGTGGAAGACCCCTTGCATAAGAACGGCCATTTAGCGATGCATGGGAAGAGAAGGGTACTGGGTGTCGACGATGTTGCCGATGAGGACGAGTACGATGAATTTGATGAGTTGCCAACCAAGGAATCACGCACCCGTGCAACAGAGCAGCGTAAAATCATCAAAAACCCCAAGTTCATTCGGGGTCAACTTAATGATCCCAGTTCCCCCATGTACATGGGAATTAAGCCATGAGACTAGTCTTTATGCCTACCCTGCAACTTAATTCATTCAATTTAGAACTGTCGCGTGTACTGAATTTGTGAGTTATGCCCGGTTTTCTGTTGATGTAAGAACCGTTAATATGTTGACCTTGATATGCTGTCAGCTCAGGCAATGAATATGAACTGTTTTTGTTATTATTATTATTATTATTATTATTATTATATCATAGAGGTAGCACACTCAATCGATCTCACTACAGTATGTGTGAACAAAAATATGCAATCTGGTTTGCGAATAGCACACGGTTCGTTGATGAAATCCGTGTGCCGACCAAACCCCACCACCCCGCCCACGATCTTAGTCGTGCTTTCTGATTGGCCAGAACCCAAACCCCACGGATCGTACGTCTGCACCGTTGGATGCTCCCAGATCGAACGGTGATCCTCATCCCTTTCGACAGCACATGCAGTTCCGGTTGTAATTTTATTTTTATGCACAAAATGCATGTTAATCTCAAAAAATGTCTTAAATATAGCTAACGATACCTGAAATGCGCCAGAAAATCAAACCCGTGGTATAATGGTGATTGCGTACCGTGGAAATTTTTATGAGGCCAAACGATGAAGTCACCGGCCACAGGAGTTTGAATTGACACGTCTCCTTTTGGAAAACCATGATCCTTCATGTGAGATGCTCCGGTTTGGAAGGAGCGGTCATCAAAACTTGTGCCAAACTTTACCAATTTTTTCCACGGGGTCGTGAGAGCACGCCACAGGCACACATCGATTTTGATGATGTCCGAACTCCATCTGAATTTTCTGTAATTAAAATACCAACTAGGCCTACGCCAGTGGCCGCACCTCGCGGCCGAAATGTTTGAAACTTCTCCCCGCTTCTCGAACAAACGGATGAAAACTCACAAAGCGACGCACAAATGATCTGTACACCTTTGCTAGGCTGATAGTAAGGGGGTATCATAGCTAGTATCATGCATGCCAACTAGGCAATTTTGATGAGCTGTCATAGAATTAATTAAATGAAGAAAGAGAGGGTTAAGTATCATATCATGAAACCGTATCATAATAAATGTTATGCTACTATGTGTCATGCATGACAATATAAATAAAGTACTACATATGATACTAGCTACTCTATGATACTATGCATTAGAGCAAGTAAGTACACAATAGAGTGACATAAGACTAGCCACAATGGGTAGTAACATAGAATGTTACTAGTCTATGTTACTACCTCTATAGTGGGGAGTAACATATGTGTAGTAACATGCAACACTTCATTTATTAGGCTATAGACTCATCTTGCCTTGAGATGTGTGATGTTACTCAGACTAGCCACAATGGGTAGTAACATAGACTAGTAACATGCCCATGTGTTACTAGTCTATGTTACTACCTCTATAGTGGGGAGTAACATATATGTGTGGTAACATGCAACACTTCATTTATTAGGCTATAGACACATCTTGCCTTGATATGTACATGTGATGTTACTCATACTACTAGTAACTAGCTATGTTACTACTTTCCTCTCTTTCTTCATTTATTGCTTGCCACATCATCTACTTTATCTAGATATGTGTGATGTTACTACCTATGTTACTCCCATTGTGGGTAGTCTCATACTATAGTAAGACTATACCCACAGTGGGAGTAACATAGGTAGTAACATCACACATATCCACTTTCCTCCATTTCTTCATTTATTGCTTGCCACATCATCTATTTTATCTAGATATGTGTGATGTTACTACCTATGTTACTCCCACTGTGGGTAGTCTGGCTATAAGGAATAGAATAATATATATGTGCTTATTAGTTGGAGGAAAGAGAAGAGAAGCGGGCTCTTGGTTAGTAGAGCCAGCTGCAACACGAGACCCAAGACACTTTGTGAGGATGTAAGGTGGGCCAACTATTGATAAACTAGTATGTATATAAAACTTATTATTGTACATGCCCGCTAAGAGGTTGGCTGTATATGACATGGCAACTTCTTATAGCCGACCCTTGGTTGTATTATTAACCATGCTCTTAGTGAGGTAGCTAGTATATCATAGACGACTAGCTAGTATCAGACTAGCCACAGTGGGAGTAACTTCAGCAGTAACACCGACTCCAACTCAGCAAACTTGGTTATGCGGTAATAAGATAATGAGGAGAGAGATAGTTTCAGTAACTTAGCTAGTTACTGTAGCATCACATGTCCCAATGCAATATGAGTCTGTAACCTAAGAAATGAAGCTTTGCATGACACTACACTTATGTTACTACCCACTATGAAGGTAGTAACATATATAGTCTAGGGATATGTGTATGTTATTGGTGTACTACTCTCCATTGTGGCTAGTCTAATACTCCCTCCTTTCCGGTTTAGGCTGGTTGTAATGGTATTATCATAAGCGGTATCATGCATGCCAACCAGACTTTCTGGATGATGTGGCACACAAGAGAGGATGTGGTATCATATCATGATACCGTGTCATATTAAATGTTGTACTACTACTTTGTGTGATGCATGACAATTACTAAGGCAACCTAAGATGTTAACTTATGATACTATGCATTACGGAAGTAGTATCCTAGCTACACTATGATATATATGCATGATACTACTAGTATATATGATACTCCCCATTACAACCAGCCTTCTAGGGCTTAGTTAAAAAATCTCACCAACCAAGGTAGATGGTGAGTGGTGGAATACTTTTTGTAGTTTGCAAAAACACCCAATTAATGCTTTTGTTTTCCTCAAAAATTTATGTTTTCCAATGTATTAATTGCAATACATGCATGCATATATAAAGTACATGCATTGGTCAACTTTCTCTTAATACTTGCATGCAATGATTTAATGCACCTTGGAATCTGGACATGTGAGGGGGAACAACCAAATTGAGCCTTATAAATGGAAAAACTAAAATTTTGAGATAAGCCTATAAACCGGAAAGGAGGGAGTATATATGCATGATACTAGTATAGATCGGCAATACCTCCGTAATGCGTGCATGCATAGTATCATATGTTAGTATCTTAGGCTCCTTATTAATTACCATGCATGACACAAAGTAGTATAACATTTAATATGATACGGTATCATGATATGATACCACACACCCTCTCTTTCATCATTTAACTGTTTGCCACATCATCCAAAAATTCTAGTTGGCATGCATCATACCGCTTGATACTCCCATATTACGACCAGCCTTATTAGGGTGGCCATAGTGGGGGTATCATAGACGGTATCATGCACCCGAGAATAGAAAATATGATGATGTGGCAAAGAAGCAGTAACATAGGTAGATACCGTAACATATATATATATATAATAAATGCTATACTACTTTGTGTCATGCATGGCCATAAATACGGTCATCTATGATATATACTCCCTCCGTAAACTAATATAAGAGCGTTTAGGTCACTATTTAGTAATCTAAACGCTCTTATATTAGTTTACAGAGGGAGCTAGTACTACTCTATGATACTATATATGCACTATGAAGGTACGTACGTAGTATCATACACTAGTATCATATGCATGATACTATATATATAGTATATGATACTCCCCACTATATAAGGCTGGCCATAGTGGTGGTATCATAGCCGACGATGTCATGCACTCGGAAATAGCAAGTATTGCTGATGTGGCAAAGAATTAAATATATATAAAGAGGGTTAGAGTAACATATAGTAGGTAGATACCGTATCATGTTAAATGCGATGCTAATTTGTGTCATGCATGGCAATAAATATGATCTATATATGATACTATACTCTATGTATTATACTATGCGCTATAATTAATTAAAGGTAGTATCATACACTAGTATCATATGTACTGTATATTCATGATACTAGTATATGACACTCTCCACTATACTCATGATTTCTTACCGTGGAAAAAAATTGGAGGCGAAACGATGAACTCATGTTTTCATTCGAACAAAAATATGATGTTAGGTAATGTAAATGTTTTCAAACAGCACACGGTTCACTCAGAAAAGTCGTGTGTCCACTAAACCGTGGCCGATGCACCCCCCACCCCTCTGCCACGCGCGTGATCTGAGTCGTGCGTTCTGATTGGCCAGAACCCAAACCCCACGGATCGTATGTCTGCACCGTTGGATTCTCCTTGACCGAACGGCGATCCTCATCCCTTTCGACAACACATGTACATGTGTTCAAATAGCCCCTCCCAAAAAAATGTTTTCAAATAGCACATGGTTCACACACGAAAGCCGTGTGCCTACCAATCCGTGGCCGATGCCCCCCTCATTGCGCGCGCGATCTGAGTCATGCATTCTGATTGGCCAGAACCCAAACCCCACAAATCGTACGTCTGCACCGTTGGATGCTCCCAGATCGAACGGCAATCCTCATCCCTTTCGACAGGAAATGCAGTCCGGCTAGGAATTGATTTATATGCCAACATGAATGGTAAATGCCAAAAAATGTCTTACATATAGCACACGAGACCTGAAATGCGCCAGCAAATCAAACCCGTGGTAAAACTGTGATTGGGTTACGTGCGAAAAATTTAGAGGCGAAACGATGAACTCACGTCTTCATTTCAAAATTAGTACGTCTTCATTTCAAACGAAATTATTCTGTTTGTGCACATGAGCGCTTAGAGGCAACCGTTTGCATAGGCCTTTCCGCGCGTGCGGCGACCGGGGATAATTCTCACCCTTTTCACCTAGGCCGCCAACACCACCCACCGTCCACCCGCGTTTCACTCAACTAGTCCACCCAATCTCCTTCGCCAGCTCCCCCCTCCCCCAGATCCACAGCAGAACCCTCTCCAGTGCCGCCGTGCTCACCCCGGCCGTGTGCCCGCTCTTTGGTGTCAAGCCTACCTCCACTGCCGTTCCCAACACACGGCGGCCCGTGCCTCGCCGTCTTCGTTTGCTCGCCAACCACCCTCGAACATATTGATGCAGTAATTCCTCGCCTCTCCTGTGGTCCGGCCGGGTTTGCATTAAGAAGCCTGTTAGTTATTGCTCTCCATCGCGGTGAGGCATATTTCCTCGCAATCCCTCTTCCAATTTTGTTCCATATGTTCCCAAATTGGCTATAAAATAAAGGAGAGCATATATATGTTCATTATCTACCTTCCTTACTACATATAAGTTGTATTTGTTCCAATAAGTTACTGCCTATTTGCAGATCACGGGCGCCCGAGTCACACAAACTTAACAAATTAGCCATACATTTTCTAAATTATTGCATGGCATGTTTAGAAAGCTTGATACCAAGTTGTTAGTTTTATGCTTATCCTCCTTTCTTGAGTTTCGCATGTGTTCTCTATAGATGCCGAGTAGCAGCGACAACACTCATTCAGGCCATGTATCTTCATCTGATTCGGACAACCCTAGGTCTTTAGCTTATTGTGAGGGATCAAGTAGTCTTGAACGGGATAGAGCTGCAGCAATTACCCTTTCGGTCAGGACACGGAGGCACGCTGCAAGGAAGCCCACACACCAGCCTAAAGGTGTATATGAAGTAACCGAGATTGATTTAAAGTACTGGGCTCCAACTAAACTAGATAAAGCACGCATGAGGTTTAGGAGTGTGTGTGGATTTGTTGGCAGGGCAAGGCTCAACATTAATCTGCCGGCGTTTCGGAAGGCTGACACAGAAACACGGTGAAGGATAGTTCGGGAGATCATGGATCACTTCAACATTCCAGAGCAGTGGAGAATGCAGGTGGAACACGCTGCACTGAAGAAGGATAGGGATGCTCTGAGAAACTGGAAGCACGTGCTGTACAAGAAGTACTTGAGTGAAGCCAAGGACCCAATCCCCGCATACCCCCAATTTACAAAGGCAGACTGGGCAGAATTCAAAAGGGTCAGGGCAACTCCAGAGTTTGCTGAGAAGAGTTTCAAGCAACCGGAACTTCAGAAGAAGAACATACACCCCCATCGTATGGGTGTGGCAGGATACTACAGCATGAAACTGATATGGGAACAGGAGGACAAAGAAACAGTAGCGGCGGGTGGGAATCCGGCCTTTAGTGAACGCGCCAGAGACTACTTGCGGGCATGTGCAAAGAGGCATGATGATGGAACTTATTACTTTGAAAACTCACGTGACGCCAAACTGTATGAAGTGATGGTAGAGGCTTCCAAGATCCCCGGAAGGTTCTACAGGAACTCAGGGCAATGTGACATTCTGTCCATTGCTCTGGACACAAAAGAGCCCCTGGCCGTGCAAGGGGTGTAGGTGTTAATGTCCCGCACAAGAGGGCTTTCACACTCAGCAAAGAAGAGAGGCTCGGCATGAAAAAAGCGAGGAGTGAAATGAAGCAGAATGCATTGTTTGAAAAGTTGAAGAAGGAGATTTATCCGGCTATTCGAAAGGATGTTGAGGAGTCAATGATGATGCAGAAGACTCTAACACTGACAGATAGCCAGCAGATGGGAGGGGAGGCGGGCATGGATGATGCGGCTTATTGCGCGACAACACTGCACAAGAGCAGCTATGCATCAGTTGACCCTAGTGACACTGAGACTGCAGCTGCTCGTGATGATGCTATATCTGATCTATCTGGAATGAAAGACAGACTGAAGGGTGTGCTTACACATTATGAAGGTACATTAAAATGTGCAATAGCCTGGGTTTGCCCACCCTTCTTCGAAGATGGCCTCTTCTTGGACAATGTGTCATTGAAGCCGGGCTGTGTGAAGAGCTACGTGACTGAAGTAAAGCCTGGATTCAATGAATTTGCCCTGAAGAATGTCCTAGGAGACTTCGATGAGCAAAGGACCTTGGGAGAAACACTGTTACATCACATCCAGTGGCCACGAAAGGAAATAGAGTTCATCGATGAGATTCCTGAAGCCCCGCCAAGAGCAACCACTGTCGCCCCTCAACCGGTGATGCTCTCCTTGCCACAGCAGCTCTCGCGGGCTGATGCATCAACCTGTGATCAGCCGGACCGACTTTGTGGCGTACATGCCATGTCATCCTCCGCCCCAAAGTAGCCAGTGGCAAGGCATACAACTGCTAATGATGCACCATCGGTTCAGATGCCGGCCGCTGAAGAAGTGGGGGGAGACCCAGCTGCACCACAAGCTTAGCAGACCAACCTGGTGGAACAGACTGCTAAGCAATCTGATGCTTTGCAACCGCCCGCTAAGCAGTCTGTAGGTCCAGAACCGACTGCTCATCAGTCCGTCGGTCCGCAGGCGCGTGATCAGCGTACCAATGCGTCAGCACTTCCTGCTCAGCAAACCAATGCGTTGGCACGGTCTCCTCAGCACACCGACAAGTTGGCACCACCTACGCAGAAACCCGACATAGCTTCAACGCATGGTCAGCAGTCCGATGCCTCTGCTCCTACAGCCTAGCAGTCCGTCACAGCAGCACCGCCAGCTCAGCGGTCCGGCATAGATAAACAGTCTCCTAAGAAGTCCGTCCAAGCTTCACCGTCTGCTCGGCAGTCTACCGTGCAGGCAACAAGACGTTCTGTCAGAAATGCTTCAAGTACCAAGAAGGAAGTGGCCAAAAAGGCTACACCCACAACCACGAGGAAGCGCAGCGAGAAAGTGAAGAGGAAAGAGAACGATTGCCTCTTACTTAAAGCACTCATCGCCGAGAACAAAATTAACAGCAGCTTGTTTGAATCGGGGAGTAATATTATTTCTGATGCCATGGATGATGAAGAAGTAGAATTGTTGCTTGCTAAAAGAAAAGCAGACATACTTGAAGCACGCAATTACGTCCATGGCCAGCCATTTCTTGTTGGCGAATACTTTGATGAGTGCAATTCCAGTTGCAGAGTTACATGAATATTGCATGGATCAAATGTCAATAGGTCATCATGCTTTGCTAGTCCACTAGAATAGAGATCATTTCCGACACGATGCTGGTTGCATCAATGTGAGTTTTGAGGACTTACATCTCTTCTTCAACTTCAACGTGCTCGATGCCACTCTTGTTAGATGCCTGATTTTGTAAGTACTTAACAAACTCTGATCAACTTCTCCATACAGAGTTGTAAATAAACAGCTAACTGCATTTTATTCCTCTGAGGGGATTGAACGCGCAGAGAAGAAAAAGGGAGAGTGTGTATTTCATAGATCCTGCATTAGCAAATGGCACAACATTAGATGGTAAGGACCGACGGGACTGGGCCGTTAACACGGTCCTTCGTATCTTCGAAAACACGTCCCATGCACAATCATTTCTCTGTCCATATCATGAACGGTAAGTCAAGTAAACAACCACGCATACACTGATTGTCTTTTAGATTTTGACATAATTCGTAAGTTCATGGCTTTCATAATATGCAGCAATCACCGGATATTGGTATTCATTGTTCCAAACAAGAACACAGTTTACTACATCGATTCTCTCAAAGAGTCAACAAACACTCAGGATCTGACGCATGTTCAGCAATTCTTGGATAGGTATTGAATTCTATGATGTTGAAATTAATTTGCATTCATATCTGGTTCAATAATTGATGTTGTCAAAATTCATCATCATTTGCAGTGTGCTCGCATTGTGGAAAACTAAACTAGGGAACCTGTTCAAGACGGAACAACCCGTGCAGCACGAAATCGTTTCTCCGGTAACACACCAAAATCCGTTATTTTCGGAAAATTTATCCAACAGTTTGCAAATACCTTTCCTTACGCTAGTCAAATGTTCAAGCTTCTAACTAAACCTCTTTCTGTTTTGCCCAAAGAAAAAATAATACATCTAACACCGGTTAGTTGTTCCTAGCAGGACAAATACATGACTAATTTTGCACAAAAAAATTCAATGTCCTCAGCAAGAAGCAGGGAGCAACCTTTGTGGATACTATGTTTGCAGACACATGATCTCCATCTGCAAATCTGTTGATAGTTGTGATGACCCTTGCGAATTAGTACCAGTAAGTCTATCTTAATTAATATCTTCTACTCCACTCATATGGCACATTCTGATCTTAAAAATACTGCAGCTCATCTTAAAACCGAGGGCACCTGAACCGCTCCGGGCTGGTGAATTGCTGATGGTTCGGAGATTTATCAGCGACTTCTTCATGAATCACTACATCAATCCCACTGGTGAAAATGAAGATTTCAGCATGCGTTCTCCTAAAACATTGAGTAAGAGTTAGCCGCTAAACATATAACACATGGATCCATTGTTTTCCATCTGATGAGGTCTTCGTATTTCGTACACTATGGTTAATTATGTAATGCATATATGTGTGGACAAATCATTAGAATTTCGCTACCATATGTTCAATTGCAGTTGTTGCAAAATCTGATGAATGTTGTTCCTGTGGACACTATTTGTTCAATTGAATATTGTGGCGAATTTGCTTTTTGCGTGCCAATTCAAAATGGGATATTTTTGTTTATTTGTTCAATTGAATATTGTGGCGAATTTGCTTTTTGCGTGCTCAAAATGGGATATTTTTGTTTTAACCTGGCAATTGCTCTACACACGGTTCAACTAAATGAGTGTGTGCGATCCACATTGGAAAGCATACGTCAATCATAGCAGAACCGTCGGTGATACACAGCAGATCGCAAACGATTTGCAGCGCTACTACGTGTGCGTAGGTTCTCCGGAACCATTTGTGATATCGCGTTATCGCACACGAGAACTGGGTGTAAACCGTGCCCAATGCAAAATACAATCCCAGTCGTAATTTTTTCAGGAAACGCGTGGGATCCCAAACGAAAAGCACACATCACTCTTGCAGCAAACGTCGGTGATACCTAACAAATCACAAACGGTCTACGTCACTTGTATGTGTGCGAAGGGGCTCTTGAACCGTTTGTGATAGAACATCATCGCAGACGGTAATTGTTGGAAAACGTGTGTGATGGAGTCTAGCATGGCAGACGGGTTACGTAGAAAACTCGTGTGCGATAGGGCACAAATTGCACACAGTTCATATGTTGGCCCGTGTGCCTTACATACTATTTCCCAAACGGTTCGTTACGACAGACTGTATGGTTTCACTGCGTCTTTAGAAATGCTTAATCACCGATACCACACGTGCGAAAGAATTTAGTGTGTGCTGCATCACACACGATTACATTTTGGAAGGCCTCTAGATCACTGCTCCATATCCCCGACGGTTTCTGGGTCGTGTGGGAAGGACACCCTATCGCACACACTCACTTGGCGACGGTTCCAAATGCCGTCGCGGAAAGGGGTTAAAAACCATTTGTTTAGGACCGACGCGCACCAGTGATTACCCATTGTGAAAAAGTAAGACTAGTCACAAATGGGTAGTAACTTAGAGTACTACCTCTATAGTGGGGAGTATGTGTGGTGTCATGCAACACTTCATTTATTAGGTTGTAGACTCATCTTGTCTTGGTATGTGGTGATGTTACAGTAACTAGCTATGTTACCACATGTTTCGATTTTCTCATTAATTACTCGCCACATCATCTGTTTTGCCTTGGGATGTGTGATGTTACCATCTATGTCTCCCACTGGGCTCTCATGCAAGAGCCTAGCTATATGCGGATTCCTAGACAAATAGAATAAATGTGAAGAAAGAGAAAGAGAGAAGGTTGAAAAAAGTAGTAATGTTATAGCCAACCTTGTAGCCCACACTACTATATGAGTGACTATAAATGATGGCTATACATGACATGGCAGTTTCTTATAGCCATCAGCTGGCTATACTATTAACCATGCTCTTAGTAGGTGACCTTGCGCTTGGCTCTTCGCCTCTTTCGGAAGTAGAATGAATTGCTGGCAATCTGACACCAAATGAACTGCTGCATGTCCATCGCTTGTAAGCAAAAGTTTCTCCTCATGCTGCGAGCCACCGCGCACGCGTTGGCGAGGGAGAAGGCGTATTAAGCAAGCTTCTCGTCGTTCTGCGAGTTGCCGCGTGTTGGCAAAAGGATGAACAAAGCTCACGTAAAAAAAGAGTGGAAGAACATAGATTCCCGACGACCGAGAAGGAGCAAGGAACCTCGTGGTGGAGCGTCTGCACTCATAATATTTTATATTATTCAGCCATATAAAATCAACCAATCATCTCCACAGTAGACCGGAAGAGTACGAGACACGGCAGCCCAGTGTAGTTACATCATACTACATGGCTAACCCACGCTATCATCATATTTCTTGGCCTCCGTGCAACACCTAGCTCTAGTAATCCAGCAACATGTATCGCTTCTTGCTCCTCGTCTCTCTCAAAGTGTGGCGGGCTGGCGATTTTGCCGTCTATTGAGGTTGGTTAACTCATCAGATGTTAGCGACATGCCAAGAGCATTCTAAAAAAATTACTGTACTCTATTGTTATGCCAAGAAGAGGAAGCGCTTTGACCGACAGACCAAACGAGATAGGCGTGTCGTGCTATGAGTGGGTCTAGTTTCTTGTTTTGAACTTGTTTGGTGTAGTAGTAACACTTGGTTTTGACTATTGATAAGATTTTATATAGGGCCTAATGTATTCTTCGAGGATGCCTTTGACTATTGATAAGATATTATATAATTTGAAAATTATATCATTCGAAGATCCTTTCACATTTTGTTTAAAAAAATCCTTTCATGTACGAATTTGACTGTATGCTTTGAGCAACTTGCATGTCCTATACTGCTCCTGTTTGGATACTCTAACTTAGCTAGAGGTTAGACTAACTCATGACTAACCCTGAACTAACTATAGCCAAAGAGGTGTTTGGGTGACAGGGTTCGATTGACAATAAATGCACTTGATGGAGAGACAAAAGTGATTTTTCAGTGGGCCCAATGAGAACTATCTCCAATTAGCACCTCTTGGGTGGGATATTTTTTTTTGGTGGGTTTGGGGCAACTTGCTCCAATTTAACCCTCATGCTTGGATACTTCAGGGCTATTTGAGCCCCAACTAGCTCAAACTAACTCTAACCCATGGATCCAAACATGGCCAAAGTTAGTCTCAGAAAACGCATTAAGCCCTATATACATGGACAGACGGAGTACATGATACTAGCAAACGCTCACCATTAGTAGTAGTTCATTGGTTGGTTTCGATTTTTGATTTAGTTGTTGTGCTGCTACTATCCAATATTCGCGTGTGCTTGTTTCTAGAGTAAAAAAAGGAGGTACCAATACTTACTGTGGGAAAGGTGAAGTTATGGTTGCTTCGCCCGAACAACTTATTACTCTGGGAATATGGGAGTACCAGCAGATTCAACGAACGGAGAAATGATGGTTGCTTCGTCCGAGCAACTTACTGTGGCGAAGGTGGGGCTTTGTGATTTGACTGCTCACTAGTCATTACTACTACGGCGCAACGACCGGGGTGAATCTTTCCCTGTAGTTGTGCACTCAGTATTGCTGCATGGCAGGTGGAGCTCGATGAAGGATGTCCCACATCTCGGCGAAATGATGTTGAATTGTTTCTGGCATTGCTATCAATCCTTCAGGATTTGTTTATATGTACGCATAATTTTAATGAAATTGTACTGTGATGCTATGAAGGTTTCAACTTTGGTTCCCGCAGGAAAAAAAGGTTTCAACTTAGGATTCATGTGTCCTCTTGCCTCAAGATTATCTCGTTACAACATTCCATCAAATACAAATGAAACTACCATGGCTGCTAATGCATCTCAATGGTTCGCAGATCAGCGCCAATGAAGACAAAGTTGTGAGAAGGTGTACGAATAAAGAAAAATATATAATTGATCGATGATGTTCGTAGGCATGGCTCCATTTCCTGGGCACAGTGTTCATTGGTTGGCAGCTAGTTTCACCCAACTCTATAGCCAAAAAAGAGGTGTATGGAGGACACCACAATCCGATCATTTTATGCAGATCCACTAAAATTGAGTTGACAATAATAGTGGAACTAGATGATGAAACATAACACACACACAATTAGAAGCCGATCACCTCTACGATCTCTCTTTAGGACCAACTACTAGTTGGAGAAGATTAGGCATGGAGTTGGATTAGGAGGATAGCAAAACCAATCTCCCTTTCTGCAATCCGACAGAAATGTAAAAAGTTGCCCGTGTGACATTTTGGCGGAACTGCACAAAACACTCTTAAGAAAAAGTGATTTGTGCAGTTCACCAAAAGGTCGCAATAGCAACGAGGTGAAATGGATAGCCCTGTTTGCAAAAGGAGGTAGAAAGGAAACAATTACTGCCCAATAACACGAGTTGAAGACACATACGTCGATAAAAAAGAAGCATATTCCATGTAATAAGGGAAAGATAGCAGCATGGTGGTTTATCAAAAAAAAATTGAGGACGAGATTGCAAGATGGAAAGTATGCCGGTCGAGATACGTTTTAAGCAAACAACTAAAGAAGATCCACATGCATCAACGTGGGAAGATGGGCAGTGGAGCAAGGCCGGAGGAAGCTGTACCTAAGGGTCGACGGGTTGTTACTAGGAGGGCGCCGGCGGCCGGGATCTGCCCATACTGCGGCAACGAGCAAGTGGTGAAGGCCCTACCGCGCCGGAGCTTGGTCAGAGAGAATGGCGGGTACCGCAGATCGGGACGTGCTGCCTCAACGCCGTCGAACGGAGAAACGATGCACATCCTCCCTTTCCGCCGGCGGATGGGATGCGTCCGGATCACTGACCAACAGTGAGAGAGAGAGGCCACCGCCGCCTTGTGTGAGATGGTGTGACGAGAGACAAACCCCGGCAGGCAGGCTCCGTTGTATATAGCGGAGCGGATTTTTCCATTTTCCCCACGACAATCATTTTATATTATGTACGTGCCATTGAGGAATATATAACTTTATTTAATACTAACGCGTCAAGTCAAACTTTGTTCCGTCTAGGCATGGTACCCGACCCTCCTTCGAGTAAACAACCGCTACACGCGTCAAATTATCACGTGGGCGGCCATTTCGTACATAAACGAACTCCACTGTGTACCCGCGCGGGTGTGGCCGGGAATGAGACGTGAGTACGTACGTCCTACGTGCACCTCTTCTTTAGGTGCAGGTACGTACGTGCGTGGGTGTGAGAGAGATGGTTTGTGCCAAACAGAGGCAATGTGTCGATGATATCTCAAACAAAAAAGTAACATATGTAATGTGTGTGAAACAGAGTCATGGATATATCATATATAGAGGGAGCAATCCACGAGAAGAGAGTGGAGGGATCATCAGCGTGACATATCGATAGAATCAAAAATAGGGATGAAGTGTGTGGCTGAGCGGTCGATAAAGAGTGACATCGAATTTGTTTTTGCCCACGTCAAAGATACAGGGTGGCTGGCCTACTGGAATTTGATAGGGCAGAGGTGCAGTTTTTCTCTGTGGCATGGATACCTACCTACAACGTTCGGCTATCGGTGTGTGGGGGGGGGAGGGGGTAGAGACCTAACTATAGAGAAGTAGATCGACTAGTATATGTGTGGAGAAGGAGAGAGACCAAGCTATGTATTGAGGGAGATCGATCGACATCCATGCATATGTGTAGTAGAGGAATAAGGTTGGGAGAAAGACAAAGTTAGAGTGTCGGAGGGTTGGTGGTGGAGTGGCGTCTAACAAATGGTGGGAGAGGCCTGCTAGAAAAACGGAGGGTACGAGTGCAATATCAATAAGAGAGGGCCGGGGATGTCTGTCTGTCTATGCACATGCGTGTGAGAGACTGGTCGGGAGGTATGCAAGGATGATGAGGGGAGATGATATGGTTGTGGTAAGCATACGTAACTACATAGGAAGATCAACCGTCGTGTGTCCGAGAAAGGGAGAGACATAACTAGTTAGGTAAGTCTATTGGTGCGTGGGGAAAATGAATTATAGTCGACCTGGCTATATGTAGGGAGATCGGTACGTATACATGCATGCATGTGTTAGAAGAAAATAAGGTCCAGAGAGACAGACAGGGGGAGAGGGGTGCGGCTAGGAGGTGGTGCGAGAGGCCTACCATGTCAAGGGGGGACGAGTGTGCGAGTATGAGATCGATGAAAAGAGGGGCGGGAGTGTGCACCTACATGGAACCGTATTGGACATAGGGGGGCATGGACGGTGAGAAGAGAAGAGGTGAAGTATGTGTTTGTGGTAGGCACACTTGGCTAGAGAGGTATATCGACCGGTGTGTGCCGGAAAGAAGGAGCCGAGGGGCCTACACACACCGCGGGTGAACGACCTAAAGAGAAATAACGAACGTGCGCGATGGAGGGGACGCTGAGGAAGGGTGAGAGGGGGCGGCCGTGTGCATGCACGATAGAAAGTTAGCGCTAGCTAGCTACAAAGAGAAGAGGATCGTGAAGGTGTAAAAGACGGGATCATAATTCATTATGAAAAAGTGGATACAGATACTTGAACAAGATATCATAATGTACAACATTGATTATAATTTGGGCTAATGTGTGGCTTTTGCAGCTCAGGGCTAAATACTTGTCATAATGTAGGGGGCAGGGCCCTATACTTTGTGTGATAAACACGGTGTACGTATGGAACATGGTTTAGATTATGAATATATAGTTAGTACAACAAATGTACTATTATTTGGAATCAACATCAAGTGTATTCGAAAAATTGAATTCGAGTTCATATAGTACACATAGTTCATATCTATCTCTATAGTAATCATATGGTTTGTTGTTAAGGTAATACACGAATGATGGTTGAAGTTGGTAACGATCATGATTGTAGATTCTTATTTAAATAGAGAAACAAATTCAAATTTAGTTTGAATTGCGGCGGTAGTATAGACATTTGGAACGCACTGAAATGTTGGTATGAGTAGGTTACATGCATTATACAGCCAGCGAAAAAATTTCATTGGACATAACATGGATTCATATCTTTGAATAGCATTTGTATAGTAAAACGGGACAAGACTCACTCTTTGTGTGGTGTGAATAGTTTTATTTTTTTTGTTTTTTTTCGTTGAGGGAAGTGCGAATTGTTTTGGCATGTACAAGTACAATATTACACGTTATGCTTGTTCCTAACATTCAACCCGTGCCTTGTTATATCCCGAAAATTCAGATATCGTGCTCCCAAAACTGGTGCCTTCACAACCCGCGCCTTGCTATCCCGAAATTACAACGCGCGCAAAAAGTCCCTCTAGCTGCCAAATCCTGACACGCGAAATCCCCCTTGTAAACCTGAGCCGAAAGGGCCGCTAGTTCAAATCAGTGGGGGTAATTTTGTAACACACCCTACATTTTGGACAAGCGCGTCCCTAAGTCATGGTTCCCCCTCCCATCGCCTCCTTTTCGCCATTCGAAATCCCAGGCCACCATAACCTCTTCGCTCTAGCAGCGAAACCCCACCCTCCTCCGTCTGCCACCTCACCGCTGCCTAGCCGAAGCCTCTTCCCTGACGACGTCGTCCACCGCAACAGCTCGATGTCCCTCATCTACCTCACCGGATGAGGATCCGTCGTCCATCTCGTCGTCCCGCCGGTTCAGCTGCCCCGTCCTCCACCTCCAAGGAGCTGCTCCGACGATCGCCTCGTCTATCGCGGCTGCTCCATCCCCAAAGCGCCGCCTTAACCTGCTCCACCGGAACCGCTGCATCCTCACCGACTCCTGGGACGATGTCGAGGCCTACTCGGCGCCACCAAAGAGGTTGTACACTCATTGCATCGCACCTTCTCCTTGACTCGACCTCCCGGCGCTGACGGTGCTCCATCCCGCACCCCCATGGAGCGGCTACCTCGAAGCCGGCGACATCTCTCTCCCCCAGTGCGAGGCCCCTTCGACAGCGGCGTCCATACCAGCCGGATCTGCTGTTGCTGCTCCGGCTCTCGCTCGCTTGCTCGCGCTGCTGCTGCTCCGGCTCTCTTGCTCGCGCTGCTATTTCTGCTGCTCCGGCTCTCGCTCGCTCGCGCTGCCGCTGCTGCTCCGGCTCGCTTCTTCTACTCTCCCCCTCGCTCGTGATGCTGCTCTGCTCCGATTTAGCTACACTTCAGTCGACTGAATCGACTTTTGGGTCAGCCGATTTTTAGGGGGGGCTCGCCGGAGTTAAGGAAGAACCACCCGCAGCGGGGAGGGGCGCTCGCCGGAGAGGTACCCCACTATCTATCTCAGGGTTCAGGGTGGGGCGATGGTCGCCGGCGGTCGGTGGCGCGGTGGGTTGGGCAGTGGCGTGGGGATCGCCGGAGAAAAAGCTCGGCGCGGGCGGGGGGGTGCTAGAGGGCTGGCCGGGGCGGCGGCGGACCGGCGGTTAGGAGTTGTTTCGGGGCGGCGATACCGCGGCGGACTGGCGGTGGGGAGTTGTTTCAGGGCGGCGTGGGGCCGGCGGTTTGGCCGGTGGTGGCTGGCGGCTCAGGGGGTGCAGGTTGAAGATGAACTGCAGGCCCTCCCTAAACTACATGTGAAGTGCCTCTCTGCTACCATTGCGTTCAGTTTCGACAGTAACATTCAAAATCCACAGTAAATTGAAGTTTTGACACTTAAGTTCAGAGTCAACAGTTTTTACCTCATCTGTTGTAGTCAGGTGGTTTTTGGTGATGTAAATTTTACATCTATCACTTTTTGGTAATGTATTTTACATCATCTATTGGAGATGCTAGAATCTCACTTGAGATTAATGATGTCTGTCTTGTGCTACTTCAGCCTTGACGTCTTACAGCTCGCCGGAGCTGCTCATCCATCACAATAGAGCAGTGCCCTGGACACCGTCTACAGATTCCTCAGATCTTCCTCCACACCTCCGACAGCCACCTCTGCCTCAACTTCTTCAGCGACCAACCCAATGATGCTAAGGTCGACACGGCTACGGCAAAGAGGTTGTACACTTGTTGCATCACTTATTACTCTACATTCATGTCGATCCATTAGGGCTATTTTGGTTCAACGGAAAAACATAGAAATAGGAAATTTTCATATGGCACTCTACTATTCAATTATTCATGCTTTTTGTTGAAAGGAATGGAGCAAAACATTCACCTGGACCTACTTTTCAAAATCCTATGCGTGAAAACAAGATCAAGTGCATTAGTGGCAGAATAACATTCTAACTGTACACGCTTTCATATGGTTTCACTTTATTTTGGCCATGTTTCTTTGCATTCCTATGCTCTTCCAATACTTGTGAACCAAACACCCAAGTTGACAGAAATCCTATGTTTACAAATGCTTTGTTTACCATGTGCATTCCTATCCTATTCTGGTGTTTTTCCTATCCCTGCATTTTTAGAATCATGCAAGCCAAATGAGCCCTTACATAATTACTTCAGTTACAGGTAGGTGTCGAAGGAAACTTTGTGTGGTTTGTCCTGCTCCTGCCACGACGTCTTCCACCTCACCTGAGCTGCTCTACCGACAGAAGCATCCACCAAACCAGACATCACGACTCCTGACCGTCTTTCGCCGCCTCAGATCTCCTTCCCTGCCACCAGCACCCACCGCAATGGCATCACCATCATCGACTCAGCAGATGAACCTGAGGAGTACAGGGGTCCACAAGAGAGGTCACACTCTTTTGTTTTTGCTTATGTTATGCATTGCTTAAAATTACCTGCTACTTTATCGTCTTGTTCACCTCTTAGACTCCAAGTCAGGTCCAAATTAATGTTCAAACTTGAGTTCTAAATTAGTTGTGGGGCACATATCGAGGCATTAATGAATAGTATCTCTGTCTAATATCTGGTTCACCTAGGGTATGCCTATGTTGTTCATCTTGGGTGGGAAACAAATAGTAAAGCAATCATCATCTATCTTTTTATTAAATTAAGGCAATCATCAGCCTACTATCATTATTTTGGATCCATCCACTGGTTGTTACCATCACTCTAGATTTCTGCATGCTTTCCTTACATAATCTCACCACATTTTTTTCGTATACATGTCAGATATTGTACACAGTCATGCTGAACATGTAGAGAAAAAGAGAAGAGTTTTGCGCGGCAATATAATGCCATGCAGACATCGCTCCATGGTGGGTTCAATGGCAAACCCTCCCCCCTCTCCAGATTGTAATCCAGAGGAAGATATCTGTTCTGAGGCAGATTCAGACGCAACTAACCACTCCTATTTACCCCCAAGGTGTTTGCTCCACCTTGGCATGATGATGTTAGTAATATCATGCATATGTTGCCTTGCAGTGCCTACTTTTGACATCATATATGTCATCTGCTTAGTTTAGACATGTTCTGTAATGCCACCTGTTTAGTTTCTATATCATATATGGTAATTATGCAGTCTCATGTCTTTTAGCTAGCCATAATATATGTGAAATGTGCAATGCCATCCTGTTTAACCAGGCATCATATATTTTAATGATATCTTGCCCATCCTTTTCTTCATTACATTTCCATTTGTCAACAATGTTTGTATATTAAACTACTCTTCCTGTGAATCAGCCATTTGGGTGGGAGATGGAAAAATCTGGAGTGAAAACAAGGCCTTCAGAGCAGACAGTGCTACCTGTCGAAGCAGATCTCTTGCTGGGTCTCGATAGCTCCTCAAAGATGGATTCAGAGACAGATGACCAGTCCTATTCCCCCACCGAGGTGTATGCTCTAACTTGGCACGGTTATACTGCTCATATCATGCATATGGTGTCTTGCATTGCATAGTTTAGACATCCACTACAAAAAAAAACACATCCGTGACATTTTGGGCCGAACAAAATTTTTTCTGTCATACTTATGACACTTCTATGACGATAATCCGTTCTGACCGAGCCATATACACGATCCCTGGCCGTACGTACGCGCGAGTAGGCGTTCGAGACCCTGCCCGTATGTACATACGTGGCCGTATTTAGTTTCTTGCACCCTGGCCGCTGTACGTAAGTGTACATGCTACGTGCGTGCCTCTACTACGACATGTGCGCGCCTCTACATAGACTAGTATGTACGTACACGTTTGCGACTAGAATGACAACGCTGCGTACGCTTCGACCAGGTGGGTCCCGACTGTCAGGCACTTCCTTGCGTGCGAAGATGTAGCTGGTGGGTCCCAGCAGTCAGGGGGGCGAATCATTTTTTTGCCCGGACGCACTTCCTTGCGTGCGAAGATGTAGCTGGTGCGTCCCAGCAGTCAGGGGGCGAATCGTTTTTTTGCCCGAACGCACTTCCTTTCGTGCGAAGATGTAGCTGGTGGGTCCCAGCAGTCAGGGAGGAATGTTTTTTCGTGAAATACAGTGGCCCGTCCGGTGGGTCCCTGCTGTCAGGTGGAGGAATAATTATTTTGCGCGTAATAAGGAGGCACTTCCTTGCTGCGGCCGTGGACCCAGCTGTCAGCCTCTCCACGTACAGTACTCTTCCGATGGAAGTCGTTCCTTAACCACGTTGACCACGCCGCACCGAGAGCGCCAGGGTGGTAGATGACGACGAGGCCTAGGAAGGGGACGACGCGGAGCCGGGGAAGACGTGGCAGTGGAAGCCCGCGCGGAGAGGAGTACGAGGGTTCACTGGTGCGGCTGCGGTGTGAGGCTGCCGTCGCTGCAGGGCCTGGCCAGCGGTGGGAGTAGTAGGGGGCGGTGAGGCCTCCGCGGCAGCACAGCGGGCCACGGGAGGCAGGAGCATGCGGCACGACCGGCGCTGCTTTGGGCGGCTGGAGCAAGAAGACCAGAGGTTGAAGAAGCACTACGGCCGTTGGATGGACACCGTACGGTCACTGGAGTTAGAATCGTTCATATTGACTAAGTTGACAAAGCACTCCGTCCCCGTCAACTTAGTAGGCCCACAAGTTAGCCACCCACCAAGGTGGGTCCCAACTAGCAGGGGGAGTATTCATTTTTTTTGTGCGTAATAAGGAGGCACTTCCGGTGGGTCCGAGCTGACAGCGGGGGGAACGTTTTTTTCGCGAAATACGGTGGCCCGTCCGGTGGGTCCCAGCAGTCAGAGGGGAAACGTTTTTTCGCCAAATACGGTGGCCAGTCCAGTGGGTCCCTGCTGCCAGGTGGAGGAATAATTATTTTCCGCGTAATAAGGAGGCACTTCCTTGCGGCTGCCGTGGACCCAGCTGTCAGCCTCTCCACGTACAGTACTCTTCCGATGGAAGTCGTTCCTAGACCACGTTGACCATGCCGCGCCGAGAGCACCAGGGCGGTGGATGACGGCGAGGCCTGGGAAGGGGACGACATGGAGCCGGGGAAGACGTGGCAGTGGATGCCCACGCGTAGAGGAGTATGAGGGTTCACTGGTTCACTGCAGTGTGAGGCTGCCGTCGCCGCAGAGTAACAGGGGGTGTGGGTGAGTAGAGGGATGGCCTGGCCAGCGGTGGGAGTAGTAGGGGGCTGTGAGGCCTCCGCCACATCACAGCTGGCCACAGGAGGCAGGAGCACGAGGCACGACCGGCGCTGGTTTGGGCGGCTAGAGCAAGAAGACCAGAGGTTGAAGAAGCACTACGGCCGTTGGATGGACATCGTACGGTCACTGGAGCTAGAATCGTGCATATTGACTAAGTTGACAAAGCCCTCCGTCCCCGTCAACTTAGTAGGCCCACAAGTCAGCCTGCCACTATACTGGGTCCTAGCTAGCTGGGGGAGTATTCATTTTTTTTGTGCGTAATAAGGAAGCACTTCCTTGCGTGCGAAGATATAGGTGGTGGGTCCAAGCTGTCAGCGGTGGTAACATTTTTTTCGCGAAATACAGAGGCCCTTTCGGTGGGTCCCAGATGTCAGGTGGAGGAATCATTATTTTGCGCGCAATAAGGAGGCATTTCCTTGCGTGCGGCCTTGGACCCAGCTGTCAGCCTCTCCACGTACAGTCCACTTCAGATGCATGTCGGTCGTTGACCACTTTGACCAGGCCGCGCCGAGAGCACCAGGGCGGTGGACGACGGCGAGGCCTAGGAAGGGAACGACACGGAGGTAGGGAAGACTCGGCAATTGTTTCCCACGCGGAGGGGAGTACGACTGTACGAGGGTTTACTGGTTCATCTGCCGTCGCCGGAGAATAACAGCAGGTGTGGTGAGTAGAGGGATGGCTAGGCCAGCGATGGGAGTACGGTGGGGCGGTGAGGCCTGCGCGGCAGCACAGCCGGCCGCGGGGAGGAGAGAGCAGGCAGTCCCGCCGGCGCTTGTTTGAGCGGCTGGAGCAGGAAGAGCGGAGATTGAAGAAGCACGATGGCCGTTGGATGGACATCCAACAGTCACTGCTTGTGCGTCAACCTTTTTTTTAGGAAAGCCTCAAATCTGTGGAAAACATCATACAACCCATATGCCATTATTTCTAATAATTTACAGCCCATTGCTAATTCTTAGGGTTTTTTTGGAGCCCATATTCTTTTTGTAAGCATTGCAGCCCATATTGTGGCCACGGTTAAAAAATTATACGAAATTTTGCATATTTCGGTGCGGTTCGAACTGTTTTTAATCCCGAAATTTCGAGTCATATTCATACTGATTTTAAAAATAAATGTATATCAATATAAAATCCAACAAATTGTCCACGCATAAAAATCAATGCAAATCTCGAAATGAAAAAAAGAAATTTGAAACTAATGCCGGTTTGATGTGTTTTAAAAATGTAGAGCCCATTTCTAATTATTGATAGGCCATTTTCTCGGCCAGCCGAATCAAGCTCTCCTCGTCTTGAAAGATTTGCAGCCCAACAGGCCTGACAAAGCGACTTACTTGGCAAATCACAAAAAAACTGGGCTATGGCCGTGGACCCAGCTGTCAGCCTCTCCACGTACAGTACTCTTCCGTGGAAGTCGGTCGTTGACCACATTGACCACGACGAGGCCTAGGAAGGGGACGATGTGGAGCCGGGGAAGACGCGGCAGTGGATGCCCATGCGGAGAGGAGTACGAGGGTTCACTGGTACGGCTGCGGTGTGAGGCTGCCGTCACCGCAGAATAACAGGGGGTGTGGGTGAGTAGAGGGATGCCCTGGCCAGCGGTGGGAGTAGTAGGGGGCGGTGAGGCCTCCGCGGCATCACAGCCGGCCACGGGAGGCAGGAGAATGCGGCACGACTGGCGCTGGTTTGGGCGGCTGGAGCAAGAAGACTAGAGGTTGAAGAAGCACTACTGCCGTTGGATGAACATCGTACGGTAACTGGAGCTAGAATCGTTCATATTGACTAAGTTGACAAAGCCCTCCGTCCCCGTCAACTGGGTAGGCCCACAAGTCAGCCTCCCACCATGCTGGGTTCCAGCTGGCAGGGGGAGTATTCATTTTTTTGTGCGTAATAAGGAGGCACTTCCTTGCGTGCCAAGATCGCTGGTGGGTTCGACCTGTCAGTGGGGGGCACATTTTTTTGCGAAATACAGAGGCCCTTCCCGTGGGTCCTAGATGTCAGGTGGAGGAATCAAAGACTTGAGAAGGCGTACAGAACAAGCTAGTGTACCAGTAAAGAGACGTTGCTGAGTTTTAGAAAAAAGAGAGACGTGCTCCTGTAGCTGGTTCGAATCCAAACCTAGACTATGACTATATATGGTGCTGTGCTACTCTGCAAGTAATGAAACTGACATATCCAACGTTCGCTTCTCCTCTTCTCTACTTACTCTGCCTAGCATCAGAAGCTCTGGCCGCAGCAACCATGTCCGCTGGCTGCTCGTCCACCTGCTCTCAACCAAATATGCACCAAGTCGCCACCCATACCATCGCCTGTGGGTTTCATCACACCCCCGCCGGCACGCGCACCGCAGCCGGTTGCTCATCGCAACCCGCAGCCGTTGGTGTGGTGCCACTGCTGCAAATCACGCAGAGTCATCCGTCGCGTCTCAACCACAATGCTCAACCCTGGCCGAGTCTTCTAAAAATGCCCGAATGATGGAGTAATAATATGTTTAAGTGTTGTTCTGCTGCTTTCAGTTGCTGATTTATTTAATAGTTTGGTTGATGATATTCCAATTTGCTTCGTGCAGAAAAGGGAAGATTTGTATTTCTGGGAAGTTGCTGATGTGGGGGAGTGCAACTACGCTGATTATTTGGTTAGCCGAGGAATCCCAATACCAGCAGGTTTGGGTGTTGGACAAGTAACTGAAGAGACGGCAGAAGAGGAAGATGCAGAGCAGAAGGTTAAAGATGCAGTTCCTCTGATCATGGCCAAGCAACAGCTGCTGAACGGCCTTGACAGCAATGAGGAGATGAAAGAGCTTGTGAAGATAATGGGCAAAATCGATGTGCTCTGTAGGATGATTGTCTCTTTATTTGCAGTGTATGTAGCACTCGTGATGTATTCAGTGGCTATGACATGAGCACTTTGCTGAAACTAGTAATGAATGAAACCTGTGTAGCAGGCTGGGCGTAGTGTTGTGAACATCTAATGATTTCTATTAACGGAAATCAGGGGGTATCCCCTTTTGCTCATAAATAAATAAATAGCAGAGGCCCTTTTGGTAATAAATAAATAAATTAGCAGAGGACCTGTCGGGTCAGCTTTGTTCTCATTCGAAGACGTCGAGCAAATTGCAGTCCAACAACAAACTATGTCATCAAATTCAAGTTTCACAGCCAAATATGAGTACAACTAAACAACAATGTCATCATGTTTTAGTCGTCATACAATCACCAAACACAAATCAGCATACATAACAAATGATGTTCTCACAGGAAAATGCTAAACAACATGTTCATCAGGTTTCAGTTGTCATAGCAAACACAATTTCACATAGTAGATAAAAAAACGTCTTCTGATAGGAAAATACGACAAAACCAATGTAATCATCATCCGCAGCAGCAGCGTTAACATCTTCGCCATGTGTATCAGTCTGAATCGTAATTCCCCATGGTGTCATCTTCTTCTTCGTCCTCAACGTCCTCGAATGTTGGCTTCTTCTTGATCAACTCTTGTATGTCCACAGCACGACAGGCAATCTTTTCGCTGGCATCATTAACGTGATGGTTCTCAAAGATATTAGGAACATCTGTGTTATCTTGTACATCAGGAGCAGTGTAAGCATCATCTTGTTGTGCAACTTCATTAGACGAATTCCTCTGCTCAAACCTTTGCACTACTCTCCAGTCATCGCTACGTGCAAATTTGTCTTCCAAGAAAAATATCTGTGTTGCTTGATTTGCCAAAATAAAAGGCTCGTTGGTCTGGTACGCCGCCTTGACATTGATGGATTTGAAATAATCATCAGCTCTGGGTTTTGCGATCCTGGAAAACAGGTTATACCAACGACAGCACAACAGAACCACACACCAATGATCCTCGAAACTGGAGATATACTACAACTGAACAATGTCTGTTATCTTAGCATTCATTTCGATTGTCTCTTTGTCATACGTATCCGTGCTCATGATGGCACTGTTTTGTGTCTTCCTGCCTTCGTCTCGTGCAAGGGTGTTGTAGTGCACATCTCCAACAACGCAAGATTCATAATGTCTTACCCGAGTATCAGGACCCATTGCTAGTGAGTAAAGGGCATCATCAACTGCCTGCCCATCCTCCCGCATCGTCTTAACCTATGGTTAGAAAATAGACAAGCTGATCATCTTATGTACTCAATATATTAAAAAAACTGACAGTGCAATTCAAAAGCTTACATGGCTCTTGAACCATTTCGCAAATCCTGCCATAACCGGTTTGTCAATGTTTCTTGGATTTTGCGACAGTAACTCTTTTTTGTAGATGTTGCACAACATAGTGATCGCGTCAAACATCTAAATATATTAGAATGTGCTGCAAGTTTAGTAGATTACGATGTATAAGCTGCAGTACTTAGCACTTACTTGATATAAGGTAGTATCTCAGGATAGTTATTTAACACATACCAAACCATTTTGTCCAGATCTTTAGGTTTGTCCTCTTGTCGACTCTTCCCTGTAACTCGAACAGAATAATCGAAAACATTGAGCCCGGGATTGTCTTCATCCACGTCTTTGCTAAGCTGATCAGCTATTTCAATGTATTTTGAGCAGAATGTCAACGCTTCTGTAGCAATGTAGGCCTCTGCAATGGAACCCTCGGGTCTAGCTCTGTTCCTAACATAGCCCTTGAAAGTGCCTAGCCGCCTTTCAATAGGGTACATCTAGCCATACTGTACTGGACCTCTAAGTAGTGCCTCATGAGTTAGATGAACAGCCAAATGCACCATCACATCAAAGAAGGCAGGAGGATATATCTTCTCAAGGTCGCATAGGATAGTTGGTATCTTGTCTCTAAGACGCTCCAAAGCATCTATCCTGATATTTCTACCGCAGAGTTCCCTGAAGAATTGTCCCAACTCTGCAACTGCTCTGTATAAGTCAGGGCAGCCCAATCCTCTAAGGATAACAGGTAAAACCCTTTGAAGTAGGACGTGGCAGTCATGAGTTTTCAACCCTTGTACCTTGTTTCCATCTACACTGACTCTCCTTTCAGGGTTGGAAGCAAATCCATGTGGGAATCTCACATGTGACAGGACCTCGTAGAATTCTTTTCTTTTTACCTTGTCCAAGACGTACACAGCTGGTGCCATATCCCGTGGTTTACCTTCATCTTGCACCTACAAATCCTGTCTGATACCCAGGTGTGTCAAATCAATCCTAGATTTTAAGGTATCTTTCGTCTTGCCTTCAATATGAAGAAGTGTGCTGATAATGCTGTCACATATATGTTTCTCGATGTGCATCACATCAAGATTATGCCGCAGATCCAAATCTTTCCAATACTCCAAGTCCCACAAAGTGGACCTGAGGGTAAACAATAATCTCTCTTCTGCCCTACCACGCTTCCTTTTCCCGCTACCATTATCAGGATGGTTTCCTGGTGTAATATGCCTGACCTTATCTAATTCCACTTGCACTCATCGGCGGTGAGCCTCTTTGGCACATCATGGTTTTCATGCTTTGCATTGAACACATGTCTTTGGTATTTTCTAGGATGCGGCTTGTCCTTGGCAAGGAAACGGCGGTGTCCAATGTAACAGATCTTGCTAAGTATTGCGTATGACAGCGGATTCCTGTCATAGCGAACACATGCATTGTAACCATGTGTTGTTCGCCCTGACATAGTGCCCAAAGCCGGATAATCATGGATGCACCAAATTATAACAGCACACAGAAAGAAATCAGCTGGTGGGTGATATTTACTACGCAAGCTTCTTCTTGTAGACGTTGTTGGGCCTCCAAGTGCAGAGGTTTGTAGGACAGTAGCAAATTTCCCTCAAGTGGATGACCTAAGGTTTATCAATCCGTGGGAGGCATAGGATGAAGATGGTCTCTCTCAAGCAACCCTGCAACCAAATAACAAAGAGTCTCTTGTGTCCCCAACACACCCAATACAATGGTAAATTGTATAGGTGCACTAGTTCCGCGAAGAGATGGTGATACAAGTGCAAAATAGATAGTAGATATAGGTTTTTGTAATATGAAAATATAAAAACAGCAAGGTAATAAGTGGTAAAAGTGAGCGTAAACGGTATTGCAATGCTAGGAAACAAGGCCTAGGGTTCATACTTTCACTAGTGCAAGTTCTCTCAACAATAATAACATAATTGGATCATATAACTATCCCTCAACATGCAACAAAGAGTCACTCCAAAGTCACTAATAGCAGAGAACAAACGAAGAGATTATGGTAGGGTACGAAACCACCACAAAGTTATTCTTTCCAATCAATCCGTTGGGCTATTCCTATAAGTGTGACAAACAGCCCTAGAGTTCGTACTAGAATAACACCTTAAGACACAAATCAACCAAAACCCTAATGTCACCTAGATACTCCAATGTCACCTCAAGTATCTATGGGTATGATTATACGATATGCATCACACAATCTCAGATTCATCTATTCAACCAACACATAGAACCTCAAAGAGTGCCCCAAAGTTTCTACCGGAGAATCAAGACGAAAACGTGTGCCAACCCCTATGCATAGGTTCATGAGCGGAACCCGCAAGTTGATCACCAAAACATACATCAAGTGGATCAATAGAATACCCCATTGTCACCACGGGTATCCCACGCAAGACATACATCAAGTGTTCTCAAATCATTAAAAGACTCAATCCGATAAGGTAACTTCAAAGGGAAAACTCAATCCATTACAAGAGAGTAGAGGGGGAGAAGAAACATAAGATCCAACTATAATAGCAAAGCTCGCGATACATCAAGATCGTGTCAAATCAAGAACACGAGAGAGAGAGAGATCAAACACATAGATACTGATACATACCCTCAACCCCGAGGGTGAACTACTCCCTCCTCGTCATGGAGAGCGTCGGGATGACGAAGATGGCCACCGGTAAGGGTTCCCCCCAAACGGCAGGGTGCCGGAATAGGGCCCCGGTTGGTTTTTGGTGGCTACAGAGGCTTGCGGCGGCGGAACTCCCGATCTATTCTGTTCCCCGATCGTTTTTGGGTATATGGATATATATAGGCGGAAGAAATACGCCAGGGGAGCCACGAGGGGCCCACGAGGGTGGAGGGCGCGCCCAGGGGGGTGGGCGCGCCCCCCTGCCTCGTGCCTTCCTCGTTGCTTTCTTGACGTGGACTCTAAGTCTCCCGGGTTTCTTTCTTTCCAAAAATAACTTCGCCAGAAGGTTTCATTCCGTTTCGACTCCGTTTCATATTCGTTTTCTTCGAAACACTGAAACAAGGGAAAAACAGGAACTAGCAATGGGCTCTGGGTCAATAGGTTAGTCCCAAAAGTAATATAAAAGTGCATAGTAAAGCCCAATAAACATCCAAGATTGATAATATAATAGCATGAATACTTCATAAATTATAGATACGTTGGAGACGTATCAGCATCCCCAAGCTTAATTCCTGCTCGTCCTCGAGTAGGTAAATGATAAAAGAAATAATTTATGAAGTGTGAATTCTAGCAGGTGCATAAGTTTGATCAATGATAATTGCAATCACCTTTTCTAGCATCATTATATGTCATAACAGTAGCTCATATCATAAAACTTTGCTTGATCAAGTAACAAACTATTCACATGTTAAAGTATATATCATAAACTTTCTTGAAAACCAACAAACCATGTTATTGGTCATCAAACAATTACAATTCATCTTATTTTCAGGAAGAGTCTATGTCAGAGCTTTGATTCAGCAAACTTCACAAACTCAACTATCATTTAGTCTTCCATGATTGCTACCACTCAAAGCATATTTTTAGAACAAATAGTATTCATCGAACACAGAGAAAGATAGGGGCTTAATGTATCGCTCCCAACCTTTTACCTCAGGGGTAACGTCAACAGTAATAATTCATGCTCAAATATATTTGAATGGCCATATATGCCTAGATCTTTCCATCACATGATGCTTGCCAACTAAAGAGTAGGTTGGAGTGAGAAGGAATACTACTGACTCTTGCATAAATGTAAAAGATAGGCCCTTCACAGAGGGAAGCAGAGATTTGCAAAGGTGCCAGAGCTCGAAGCAAAAACAGAGATGAAAATAATTTTCAGAGGTATGATTTCATTGTCAACATAATGACCAAGAGTTCCCAATATCTTCCATACTACATACATTATAGGCGGTTCCCAAACAGAAAGGTAAAGATTTTTACTCCCCCTCCACCAACAATCATCAATCCATGGCTTGCCCGAAACAACGGGTGCCTCCAACTAACATCAATCCTGGGGGAGTTTTGTTTGCGATTATTTTTGATTTGATTTTGATCTTTTGATCATGGGACTGGGCATCCCAGTTACCAGCCATTTTCTCGTGAATGGTGAGCGAAGTCCACTCATCGTGAGAATAACTCACCTATCATGGAAGATACTGCTAGCCCCTAGTCGCTACATGAGCGATCCGGGCATACAAAACAGATTATTATTTGAAGGTTTAGAGTTTGGCACATGCAAATTTACGTGGAACGGCAGGTAAATTCCGCATATAGGTAGATATGGTGGACACTCATGGAAGAAACTTGGTTCAAGGAGTTTGGATGCACAAGCAGTATTCCCGCTTAGTACAGATATTTTGGCTAGCAAAGGATTCTAAATAGCAAGCACCACATGTTAGAGGATCCAAAACAATATAACTTATACAAATATACCCAAGCATAACTCATTATGTTGTCTTCCTTGTCCAACTTCAACTAATTTGCTCAGGTTTGAAAATAATTAATGGGGATCACAATCATAGAAGATGTCCAAGATAGTATATTTATATGTGAAATCTCTCTTCCTTCAATATTCTTTCATGAATTGTTCAAGTGGCCAATACAATGTCTGCTAACCTTCAATAGATTTACCCCCTCTACTTCTTATATGTGAAGGCATTACTCCCCATGGGAAAGGCATATGAAACATATATAATTACAGATTTATGACATTCAAATCATTCAACCATTTACTCATAGGATATAAGTGAAGCACACGAGTAAATGACAAACTACTCCAAAAAGATATAAGTGAAGATCGATGAGTAGTTAAATAATTATGTAGATATGTGAAGACTCTCTCATTTAATAATTTCAGATCCTGAGATTTTATTCAAACAGCAAGCAAAGCTAAAGAAAATAAAATGACGCTCCAAGCAAAACACATATCATGTGGTGAATAAAAATATAGCTCCAAGTAAAGTTACCGATGAACGAAGATGAAAGAGGGGATGCCATCCGGGGCATACCCAAGCTTAGGCTCGTGGTTATCCTTGAATATTACCTTGGGGTGCCTTGGCCATCCCCAATATTAGGCTCTTGCAACTCCTTATTCCATAGTCCATCGAATCTTTACCCAAACTTGAAAACTTCACAACACAAAACTTAACAGAAAATCTCGTGAGCTCCGCTATCGAAAGAAAACAAAACACCACTTCAAGGTACTGTAATGAACTCATTCTTTATTTATATTGGTGTTAAACCTACTGTATTCCAACTTCTCTATGGTTTATAAACTATTTTACTAGCCATAGATTCATCAAAATAAGCAAGCAACACAATGAAAACAGAATCTGTCAAAAACAGAACAGTCTGTAGTAATCTGTATCAAACGTATACTTATTGAACTCCAAAAATTCTAAAATAAATTGTTGGACCTGAGGAATTTGTCTAGTAATCATCTGAAAAAAGAATCAACTAAATAGTACTCTACAGTAAAAAGTTGTAGCTAATCTTGTGAGCGCTAAAGTTTCTGTTTTTTACAGCAAGATCGAAAAGACTTCACCCAAGTCTTCCCAAAGGTTCTACTTGGCACAAACACTAATTAGAACATAAAACCACATCTAAACAGAAGCTATATGGATTATTTATTACTAAACAGAACCCAAAATCAAGAAACAAAAATAAAATTGGGTTGCCTCCCAACAAGCGCTAACGTTTAACGCCCCTAGCTAGGCATGATGATTTCAATGATGCTCACATAAAAGATAAGAATTGAAACATAAAGAGAGCATCATGAAGAATATGACTAGCACATTTAAGTCTAATCCACTTCCTATGCATAGGGATTTTGTGAGCAAACAACTTATGGGAACAAGAATCAACTTGCATAGGAAGGTAAAACAAGTATAACTTCAAAACTTTAAGCACATAGAGAGGAAACTTGATATTATTGCAATTCTTACAAGCATACATTCCTCCCTCATAATAATTTTCAGTAGAATCATGAATGAATTCAACAATATAACCATCACCTAAAGCATTCTTTTCATGATCTACTTGCATAGAAAATTTACTACTCTCCACATACGCAAAATTCTTCTCATTCAGAATAGTGGGAGTTTCATACGAGACTTGAATACTATAAATTGTTTCTGCATTAAAAGAGTAATGTTCAGAAAAAGGGTAATCACAATCATGACAAGTTTTATAAATATAATCATCACTACTTTTTATAGCATAAGTTTCATCACAATAATCATCATAAGTAGCAACTTTGTTCTCATCATAATCAATTGATACCTCTTCCGAAATAGTGGATACATCACTAAATAAAGTCATGACCTCTCCAAATCCACTTTCATTATAAGATTCAACATCCTCCAAAATAGTGGGATCATTACTTCCTAAAGTTGACACTCTTCCAAACCCACTTTCATCAATATAATCATCATAGGTAGAAGGCATGCTATCATCATAACAACTTTGCATATCAAAACTTGGGAGGCTAAAAATATCATCATTAAACGTAGCATCCCCAATCTTGGGACAAACATTAATTGCAGCAAATATATTCTCAAAAACATCATTTTCTTCAAAGATAGCCTCCCCATGCTTGGGCCTTTTTATATCATAAACATAATCACTCTCATCATTAAGAGTATGGATGGCACCAATAGTATAGCAATTATCATATTCTTCCAAGCAAATGCCAGAAAGATTTTCAAGATCATAAGAAGTATCATTATCTTCCCAATCATAGTCATCACAACAAGCAATAGGCATAACGAGATCATCATCAAGTGCATCATCTTCCACAATTATTTTTGATTCATTTTCATGAGGCACAACAATAATAGGAGCAACATTATTTGGGAGAGATATCTTTTTACCTCTCTTCATTTTTATTTTCTTCTTCTTCACCACATCATGTGTGGGTTCAATCCTCTTTTTGGAGCTCCTTATTAATGAAATTGGTTGAATAGAAAGCTCCTCCTCTTTACCTGATTCATCATAAGAAATAATAGGAGGATATTGGGAAGTCTCTTCCCTTTCATTAGTATTTTCTTCATCTTCTATTTGTTTTCTTTTCTTTATGTAATTGGCAATATAAGGATTTTCAATGCAATTCACCGCGCAATAAATATAAACTTCCTCTAGATCAAAATGAAGAACTCTATCAAGGGCAAATTCTGGAATATCCTTAGTTATACGTTTCATTTCTTCATAACCCAAGAGCAAACTAAGTTCATTATGATGTGCAAGGGAAATCAAGTCATCACAATTTTTGGACACGATATGATCATGAAAAAATTTGCATTGGGTACTGAAATGATCATGTTCATTGCAAAGTTCACAAGTACGGCCAAGAAAATGTAAATTTTCAGCACAAGCATCTAGCCTTTCTTGCAACCATTTAGTTTCCAAGTACTTATGCCTCTTGCAATATCTATCTTCCCTATTTGGTGTGTACTTGCAAACCCAATATACTCCACTAAAATCGACATGATTATAAGAGATATTTTCATCATGACTAGTGCAATCATCATTAGTACTATGGATATTCAAGGAGTTCATACTAACAACATTGCAATCATGCACATCATTCAAAGATTCAGTGCCAAACATTTTAATGCATTCTTCTTCTAACACTTTGGCACAATTTTCCTTTCCATCATTCTCACGAAAGATATTAAAAAGATGAAGCTTATGAGACAAACTCAATTCCATTTTTTTGTAGTTTTCTTTTATAAACTAAACTACTGATAAAACAAGAAACAAAAAGATTCGATTGCAAGATCTAAAGATATACCTTCAAGCACTCACCTCCCTGGCAACGGCGCCAGAAACTGCTTGATGTCTACTACGCAACCTTCTTCTTGTAGATGTTGTTGGGCCTCCAAGTGCAGAGGTTTGTAGGACAGTAGCAAATTTCCCTCAAGTGGACGACTTAAGGTTTATCAATCCGTGGGAGGCGTAGGATGAAGATAGTCTCTCTCAAGCAACCCTGCAACCAAATAACAAAGAGTCTCTTGTGTCCCCAACACACCCAATACAATGGTAAATTGTATAGGTGCACTAGTTCGGCAAAGAGATGGTGATACAAGTGCAAAATAGAGAGTAGATATAGGTTTTTCTAATCTGAAAATATAAAAACAGCAAGGTAACAAGTGGTAAAAGTGAGCGTAAACGGTATTGCAATGCTAGGAAACAAGGCCTAGGGTTCATACTTTCACTAGTGCAAGTTCTCTCAATAATAATAACATAATTGGATCATATAACTATCCCTCAACATGCAACAAAGAGTCACTCCAAAGTCACTAGTAGCGGAGAACAAACGAAGAGATTATGGTAGGGTATGAAACCACCTCAAAGTTATTCTTTCCAATCAATCTGTTGGGCTATTCCTATAAGTGTCACAAACAGCCCTAGAGTTCGTACTAGAATAACACCTTAAGACACAAATCAACCAAAACCCTAATGTCACCTAGATACTCCAATGTCACCTCAAGTATCCGTGGGTATGATTATACGATATGCATCACACAATCTCAGATTCATCTATTCAACCAACACATAGAACCTCAAAGAGTGCCCCAAAGTTTCTACCGGAGAATCAAGACGAAAACGTGTGGCAACCCCTATGCATAGGTTCACGAGCGGAACCCGCAAGTTGATCACCAAAACATGCATCAAGTGGATCAATAGAATACCCCATTGTCACCACGGGTATCCCACGCAAGACATACATCAAGTGTTCTCAAATCACTAAAAGACTCAATCCGATAAGGTAACTTCAAAGGTAAAACTCAATCCATTACAAGAGAGTAGAGGGGGAGAAGAAACATAAGATCCAACTATAATAGCAGAGCTTGCGATACATCAAGATCGTGCCAAATCAAGAACACGAGAGAGAGAGAGATCAAACACATAGCTACTGGTACATACCCTCAGCCCCGAGGGTGAACTACTCCCTCCTCATCATGGAGAGCGCCGGGATGATGAAGATGGCCACCGGTAAGGGTTCCCCCCTCCGGTAGGGTGCCGGAACAGGGTCCCGATTGGTTTTTGGTGGCTACAGAGGCTTGCGGCGGCGGAACTCCCGATCTATTCTGTTCCCCGATCGTTTTTGGGTATATGGATATATATAGGCGGAAGAAATACGTCAGGGGAGCCACGAGGGGCCCATGAGGGTGGAGGGCGCGCCCAGGGGGTGGGCGCGCCCCCCTGCCTCATGCCTTCCTCGTTGCTTTCTTGACGTGGACTCCATGTCTCCCGGGTTTCTTTCTTTCCAAAAATAACTTCTCCAGAAGGTTTCATTCCGTTTTGACTCCGTTTGATATTCCTTTTCTTCGAAACACTGAAAGAAGGGAAAAAACAGGAACTGGCACTGGGCTCTGGGTCAATAGGTTAGTCCCAAAAGTAATATAAAAGTGCATAGTAAAGCCCAATAAACATCCAAGATGGATAATATAATAGCATGAATACTTCATAAATTATAAATACGTTGGAGACGTATCAGTGGGCTGCTATATAGGTCTCAAGTGAGAACACCCCTCCATAGCTGTTGAAGTTCCTCCACAAGAGGCTCGATGAACAAATCAAAATCCTTTCCAGGACTTTTTGGACCTGGGATGAGCAAGGCCATCATGTAGTTTGATTCTTTGGTGCAGACATTTGGAGGCATGTTTTAAGGGATAAAAAGCACTGGCCACATGCTATATGTGGCGCTCTGGTGGCCAAATGGGTTAAATCCATCTGAAGCTAAGCCAAGTCTAATGTTTCTTAGGTCAGCAACAAACTTTTCGTGCTTCTGATTGAAGCTTTTCCACTCACTACCATGTGATGGATGGCTCATTACATTCTGATCTCTGTACTCCTAGTTCCTAGAATGCCACAATACATCCTCTCTTGTTTCAGCATCATGAAACAACCTCTGCAATCTTGGTGTAATTGGAAAATGTCTCAGAACATTATGAGGAATCCTCTTCACGGCATCACCATCTTTCCATCTTGATGATTTGCATTTCGGGCATTCACTTAAGTTGGCATAATTCTTCCAGAACAGAACACAATTATTCTTACAAACATGGATCATATCATATCCAATTCCAACTGCACGAAGGAAATTCTTCATTTTACTGTAGGTGTGTGGCAGCTCAGATGCATCTGGGAAAGCTTTGCGGAAAGCAGCCAACATCGCATCGAATGATTTGTTGGTCATCCGCTCAGATGTCTTCACCTGAAGAAAGGTGACCATAGCTGAGAATACTGAGAGCTTATTTCCTGGGGTGACAGCCACGTTGCATTGTTCCAACATGCGGGCCCACCATTTTTTTCTGCAGGTGAAAGTTCACGGAATGCACGAGCATTTCGTAGCATTGTTTCAATGTTGGTCAAGCTCACTGGCTCCGCCACCACCTCCTCCTCCTCCTCTTCCACCTGAGCATCAGGAAGATCAAGATGGTGATCTGCTGCTTCCACGTAGTCAATAAGATTGACGTTCACAGCTTCACCATGATGAACCCACCTAGTATATGTGACCGACATCCCATACAAGTGTAGATGATTTTGCACGGTTGACTGGGGTCTTGTAACTGAATTCATACAACTGCTACACAGGCAGAGCACATCTGATTTTGGACCACCGTACTCAGCTCTGATAAAGTTCATGAAATTTTCAACCCCCTCGACATATGCATCGGAGAATCTTCGAGCAGAAGTTATCCAAGCCCTGTCCATCTGTTAGACATACAAATTAGTTCTTCTACTAGATATTACAGGAAAAACATATATGCCTTTTTTTGAAGTCCAGAAGAAAATACCTAGGTCGATGTCTAAAGCTATGGCAAGATATTTGGACGAGCGGATCTAAAACTATATGTAAAGCTAATTCAGCAAACAGATTTGAGTGCTAAATTATGGCAGGCTGTTTCAGCAGTCAATGAGGCCGAGCACACAGCCATCGAACTATCGAAGGCCATCGCAGGAACAAAGATCGAGTATAAAACGGCGTAGAGCTATTTCACCTAATAGATTGGCTACTAGACCATGGCAATCTACGTCACAATAAATATATGGCAGGATATTTTAGGAACTAATCGGCCTTACCATGCCATCTCAGCTAAGCAGATTGAGTGCAGAACAGGGCAAGGAAGCTTCTTAAGCAAAGCATATTGACTCTAAACTACTTCGGCAAACAGTGAGATTAACAATGTCTATCAGCTAACATTCAGCGCTACACCAACATGCACGGGGCCTCAGTCTAGAATGTGCATACCGTGGGAGAAGCTGACCACCGTGCGTCTCCACACGAACGTCGGCAGCGGTGGCGGTGCTGACCGCCATGCGCCTCCACAAGAACATTGTCAGCGGTGGCGGTGCGGCTAGAGGACGGCAGTCTACGATAGCGTACTGTGGGAGCGAGAGGATCGCCGTGCATCCCCTCGACGAACCGTGGCGCCGACGTATCGGCGTGGCGGGGAGGGCGGCTTTGGCGGAGCGAATGGAGTGGAGG